>NC_047525.1:264523-564523 GCF_902827115.2 Pseudochaenichthys georgianus | reverse complement strand
CTTATACACAGTTAGTGTATTAACAGAGACATTAAAACAGAAGATGTCAAATACAGAAGGACAGACTGATTAGCTAACGGAACAGAGAGAACATGAGAGCAAGAAAACAAACTCAAGGACAAATGGAGAGGCCCTTGAATTGAGAGTAAAGAAAAGAAGAGTTGGCCTACAGAAGGTTGGATATGTATATTTAAAAAAACTTTGATAGATAAACAAAGAAACATGTTTGGAATAAATGAGAAGACTTACTCCTCATAGAAGAAGGGGAGTAGAAATCTGACACCACAAATATATGAAGGCAGGTACATGAACAAATACAGACTCACCTTGGCATGTAGAGGACCCTCTCTGCCACGACAAACCCAACCCTGAAGAAAAGGTTACTGGCAGGAATGAAGGGAAACATCAGGAATAACATTCCAACCAACATCTCCCTGCTCCCCTGGCCCTGCACAGACAAACACACATTGTTTCAATAAACTCAGTACATTCTCTGTGTAACCGCTGTCAGCACATGTTCTTCAGCTGTGACTAACTACTGTCGATTGCATTATCTAATTACAGTTAACGTTTTTCTGTGAAGCCCATATCTGACGCAATTTATATTTGATGAAGCGCATAGCCTCTACCCATCTTCTGCTGTGTTATCAGTATTAAGAGCTAGCCACTCAGAGGCGTGTTCTGCTGAGAACAGCTTTGACACCTACCTGATGAGAGGCCAATTCAGTCTCACATCTAATGTGTAATAGCTCTGTCGGTCCACAGCACGAAACATAGTTGTATCACAATAGCACATCTTGTGAAGTGGCTACGTTTCTTCCCTCCATTCATTTCAAGAGGCATGGACATGACACATGATGTTCAAGTTCCTCTCACTGTAACCAAACAACAAGGCAGCTCTCCTCTTATTCAGAGTGTACAATTCCATATGTTAGGATAGTCTTGCTTCTGATTAAATGTCTAGCGAGAAATGTATATTTTACTTTCAGAATATTTGTTCGGTCAATGTGTTTGAACTTGAGTTTGACAATTATTACACAGATTATTTCTCTCCAGAAAAGTGTGTGGATAGTAAGAGTGCCTCAACACCAGTGTCACTACAGCCACCTCACTCTGCAGAGTGTGACCGGCTGCTGTGTTGCACATTTTACTTTACTTAATACACAGGTATTATGGTCCGAAACCAGAGATTTGGGAATTTCACAATCTTAGCATTTTAATAGTCAACAGCATTTTTGCACTCATGTTCCAAATGAAAGTTGTGTAACCTCACACCTCTGTCCTTCATCCATATAGTGGAGAAAACTATATGGATGAAAAGAATATGATCTCAAGGTCCAAGCTCACACACACAGTCTGATAGAGTGGTGACTTTTTCAGAGCAGGAAAAACAAAGTATTCTGAATAGAGCTCTATAAACCGCCTGAGGACAAAGTCCCAGCAACAACTGGATGCATTTAGTGTGGCTGCAGCAAACAAAATAATAAACCCTCGGCCAAATGTCATCAAAAATGTATCGTGATGCTAGTGCCCACCCCCATCACTCTGTGTGACTCCCCAGTCACTGCTGTGCACTCAGCAGAGACGATCTTTGATATTGGCTTCGCCACTGCGGAGGCCGAGAGTCTCAGTGATCAACACACATGGAAGTTGAGGAGAAAGAGAAACACAGCGCACCGAAAAATACCTAAAAAACAAACGTTAGCCTATGCATGAGTGTTAAGCACATCAGGCAGCAGCTGTATGGGCATTGCACTATGGTGGTGGCTATTTGCACATTGTTAATCCTGGGCAATGCATCCTTAAATTGTTTAACTGTACATTATACAATTGTATTGTACTCTGGAGACAGAGAACACTTGTGAAAAGGCCTGTTTGTGAAAGGTCCAAGTGTTTTTCTTAAGGTAAAAAATAAACAGCATGATGGGATGTGCAGTACTAATAGAGAGAACCAAATATGTAAAGCAATTTTTGGTTAATTTATGATTTGCTGCATATAAGGAATACAAAAAAATCTTCTGTCGTACCATATTAAAGTATCATCATTTTGTATTGTGTTGAATCGCATCGTATCGCATAATGTTGAATCAAATCGTATCGAACAGGGGTGAATCGTATCACATCGCCTGGTGCTTCAAATGTATCGTTAATGTATCGTATCGTTGGCAACGTATTGAGATGCACATCGCATCGGCCTCAGTGATGGAGATGCACAACCCTACTCTGCAGTGATGACATAGGGTTTTATTTTCGAACCTTGTTAACTCTCGACTCTTTCCAGCTCGTACAACTCTTCCCACTCTTTAAAAAGGAGGTAGTAGCATGTTACAAGGACAGACAATCATTAGGAAGCAGCAGAGTGCAGATAGAACTGACCTGCAGTGAGAACAAGCAGCTGAGGCAGAGGGCGACCATCACCACAGCCAGCAGCACCGTGGACACATTGCGGATGTCCACCAGCGACTCCACCAGGGGGATGCTGCCCACCTGCCAATCATAACACAGCACGACGGGGGCCAGCAGCAGCCAGGCATTGAAAGACAGCAGGTACGAATAGGTCAACATCCTAAAGATCGCAGGTGGGTGCGTTTGAGGTGGACAGAGACAAAGGAGAAAACAAAGATAATAAAAATGAATCATTTGTAAACCTAATGAGGATTTCAATTAATCATTATAACCATCTTGTTTGTCTCAATAAAACCATAAAGTTAGCTTCGTTATGTTTCTGCATGGTTTTTTTGTTGTATTTGTTCCCTCCCTACTCTGTTTCTCTTTCTCTGCAGGGCTAGTATTCTCCTGGCTGCAGACGAGGCACACCTGTTCCCATTATCAACCTTCTCGATAAGAGACTGGCCCTCACTCCACTACTCTGCCAGATAATTAAATGTCGTTGGACAATCCAAAGTGCCTCTCTGCAGCCCAAGCCTTGTGTTTCCAGATTGCTGTTTTTTGTGCAACTTGTTGTGTTTTTGCCTGGGACGTCTCTCTCAGCTTCGTGGGGACTTGTTCTGCAACCAGCCAGCATTACCTGCCTTTGACTTGCTTTCCTGAAAGATATCCGAACACTACACGTTTGGACGAACAGCAGGAGGCTCTTTTTCTAACCTGTGCTTATTCACAGTGTGTTCCTCTACTTTTCTCTAGCTTCTCTCAGTGGGTTCACCTTGCACTACTGTAGGTGTAGGAAAAACAATGAGTGGATGGACAACACATGTGTTCATTTCGTCAACGAAGACTATGACGAAAAATGTTCGTCAACAACCTTTTTTACATGACTAAGACGAGACGATGACGAGCTAAAAATAGATTCTTGATAATAAAAACGATGACAAAATGTATATTTTGTTTTCGTTGACGAGACGAGACGGGACTAAGGTGTTAATGGTGGACTATCGGACATTCAAAATGCAGGATTTTTTCCCCCAATTGTCCGTCTTGTCTGTGAAAATGCATCTTACATTTCTAACTTGCATTATGATTATTTCCACTCTCTTCACTCCGGAAGAGCGATCTCCCTGTGTCTCTCTAGAGGTTTCTCAATACTCTAATTTCCCCTCCTCGACTCCTCGGTCCTCCGGTAGTGACCCGGAAATGGATTTCAGCGCGCCATGTTGAAGGACATCTCATTTCTCTACATGCACATCGAGGACCGAGCATTGAGGAGGCTCTCTAGAGGAGCTCTAACCGAGGGGACACTGATGGGTCCTCCACGGCTCTTCCGCGGATGCATTTCCGGGAACGGTGGAGGCGTTACGCACGGCCGGACTTATCTCAGCCAATGACAGCTCTCCATGCATCCCCTGGATATTATTTTAGTAACTGCTTTCATCACGATGCGATGTTTCCAGTGAGAACAGCTGTGAGGTCCGTGCAGAAAGCAGAGCAGTGTGTAAAATATATATCACTCAGTATAACAGGCCCACATTACTCTCTGTATTTGTATGCAGTAGTTTAGTTGATATCTACAACTAAACTACTGAGGAACAAGTATCACAGCACCGACGGGTGAACAATAGTGTTTTGGTAACACGGGTGTTCAGGTAACACTTAAAGACTTTGTTATGGAACGCAAAGCAGAGTAGGGGGCTAGTACACCCTCCTGAGGGTCCGACTGTGGATGTCATGCGAGCATAACAAGGTGAAAACAATCAGTCTAAATTAACATTCGGGATGGAAATGTTCGGATTTCCAAAGAGAGGTTCTGAGAATAAATTAAAAATCAAGAACCGAAATAATTGAACTATTCATATCTTAGACTGCACTGTAAATTTTAATGTTTATTTTATTAGCTTTTCTTTTTAATGACTGATTTTAAATGCCATTTTCTTAATGTCTTTCATTTTTTGTTTTTCTTTTAATGTTTCTTTTATTATCTTTTACTGTTTTTAAATGCCTTTGTCTGAATGTCTTTCATTTTTGTAAAGCACCTTGAATTGCCTGGTGCTGAAAGTTGCTATAGAAATAAACTTGCCTTGCCTTGCAAACAAAGAGTTGATATTTTTCTAAGACCATTTAGTGCTTCACATAATAAAATGGCTGTAACCTGATTATGCTTTAGGAGCTATAGGTGTGTGTGGTACAGTGTGTAGGTGTGTGTGTGGTACAGTGTGTAGGTGTGTGTGGTACAGTGTGTAGGTGTGTGTGTGGTACAGTGTGTAGGTGTGTGTGTGGTACAGTGTGTAGGTGTGTGCGGACAGACGGGTCTCAGTTGGTTTGATGTCCTCTGCTTACTTTTAATACTTGTAAATACAACTTTTGGCCCGTCATTTAAATTCCCTATTTCAGCGACCAGAGAGGGGGGATATATCCAGTCTCTGATTGTGTTACGTTATTATGAGAGTGCTCTCATACTTGTTAGATTCTGAAATTGTATATATTTATTAGGGCTGTCAGTTGATTAAAATAGTTAATCGTGATTAATCGCAAATTAATCGCACATTTTTTATCTGTTCTAAATGTACCTTAAAAGGAATATTTTTCAAGTTTTTAATACTCTTATCAACATATGAGTGGACAAATATGCTTTATGCTAATATTTATTATCATTTGAACAATGACAAATATTCTCATGAATATTAAACACAACAACCTGAACATTACAAATATTCGCCTCAATTCAACCTGGAAGTGTGTGAGTGTGTGATGGATCGTTGGAACTATGTGCAACTCAAGGCATATGCTCGAACGGGAGCTGCAATCATGTTGCACTATCCGAGCTGAGTGTGCTGACTTCTCCTACAATGTCCCGCTGTCTGCTTCCTGCATAAAGTCAAGTGCTCGGCGCAGTTGTGGCGAAATGTCGCTCCTCTGTGTTCATTCAACAGCTCCTTATATCCGTTAGCGCAGCTAGCTAGCACCAGATGCTAACAACAATGCACGTAAGGTCTCTCGCTCGCTCGGGCCACACACACACACACCCTCCCGGTCCTCTCGATGGCCAGTCGGTGCCTGCCGGTGAGCGTGGAAGTGTGGTCTGCCACAAGCGGGCGGCAGGAGCGGGCTGTCAGCATCAGCTTGTAGATGGTATTATAAACTTGATGCGCTCTGAAACTACGGGGCGGCCGAGGACAAAAAATACACATGCGTTAATCGCGTTAAAATAATTAGTGGCGTTAATTTAACGCAAAAAAACTTGACAGCAACTTATTGCTATTATTTATATAAATATATGTGTGTGTATATGTCCGCATCTGTAGCCTGTTATTGTCTCATTATACCGCACTGTAAATGAATTAAAAGCAATTATAAGCACTCTGTCTGATGAACACATCTGTCCATCAGACATCGGGCTGCTGTGCCTCCTGTCATCATTAATGGACGTCTCTTTAAAATGACCGCTCAGAGGGGAGGAGTTCTCATTTCTCCAACCGCCTGCTGCTTCCCCTCCTCTCTCCTCGGTTCCCCTCGCATCTCCTGTGGGCGGCACAAAGTCTTGAAGATAGGAGTCGAGGAGGGGAAATTAGAGTATTGAGAAACCTCTTCTGTGTGCGGGGGGCGGGGCCTAACAGACACGCTGCAGCGGACACAGAGATTTGCCAGGGACAAAGCTCGTTTGCCATTAGTGTTTTCGCGCAAGCGCGTTGACACGAGCAGTATGTCCAAACAGCATATTCAGTCGGAGAAATGCAACATTTCCGACTTCCTTAACTCAGTAACGTTATCACATCAGGTGTGCAGAGGTGGGAGAAGTAGGCTTACTCATTTCTTGTAGTTAATTAAAAAAGTACCAGATTGTAGGAATACTCTGTTACAGTAAAAGTACTGCATTCAAAATGTTACTCAAGTAAAAATAGAAAAGTATTAGCATCAAAATATAGGTAAAGTACCAAGTCATTGTGCAGATTGGTCCTTTTCAGAATAATGTATATGATATGTTTTATAATTATTGATCATTAAAGTGTTCTCAAAGCTGGTAAAGGTGCAGCTAGTTTGAATGACTATACTGCAGGGTAGCTTGTGAATTTACTCCAGGTGTAACTAAAGTCTGATTTAAGAGTTGATTATATTTCACATCATTCATCCAGATGTGTAAAGTAACTAAAGGTATTAAATAAATGTAGTGGAGTAAAAGTACACCATTTACCTCTGAACTGTAGTGGAGTAGAAGCAAAACATTTAAATACTCCAGTAAAGTACCTCAACATTTTACTCAAGTACAGTACAATATAATAACATAATTATATATAGTACCGGATCAATAAGCAGTATCGATAAGAGTAGTAGTACCATTAAAAAACCTTAATGATACCCATCCCTAGATATCACACAAGTAAAGTGTTAAGAGAGTGAAATGTTGCTTTACGAATTTCAACACTTGATACTGTCACATTGATTCCAATTTCAGATACCTGTATTTACCCAACTGAATTAGTTTAAAGAGAGAAACATTTTTGACTAGAAATTGACTAAAATGTAATGATTTTTCATCGACTAAAACTGGACTAAAACGTTTTGAGTTGTCGTCGACTAAAACTAGACTAAAACTATGAAGGATTAAAAGGACTAAAATGTGACTAAAACTAATAACCATTTTCATCTAAAGATTACATCAAAAATAGCTGCCAAAATTAACACTGGGACAGCAGAAAGATATTTTTGCATGTTGAAAGAGACTCACATTTTTATTTTCAAAAAGTCACAATTATGGATCGTTGATGGTCGGCTGTCATACAAAAACCCTCCTCCACACCTGAGATTCTCTCAAGAAGAGATGAAAGAACACAAAGGAGTGAGGGGGTTGGCATCAATCACCTTCCCTGATACTCATTGTTGGAGATGGCAATGGGCCTATGAGAAAAAAAGATAATAATAATAAAAAAAACCTTAAAGGTGGGGTAGGTACGTTTGAGAAACCGGCTCGAGATCGCTAGAATTTGAAAATACACAACCGGAGAAAATCTGCCACTTCCTTACAGAGCCCCTCCTCCAACACACACGAACGCGCACATGACCAATGAGGGCACGAGATAAGTTTGTGCCCAGATGGAAGGCTGACAGGCAGGTAGGCCAAAGGTTGTACTTTTTACAGTATTACGGCTTCTACAGATGACTTTTTTTGTATGGGTTTTTTGTCAAAGCACTTCAGATATTCATTGCTATCGGGATGTTAAGAGCATTCCATGGAATATAACAAAAAGTGTATCTCGAGCCGGTTTCTGAAACTTACCTACCCCACCTTTAACTAAAGTTCTTTAGGTGCAACACCCTAACCACAGGTAAGGCAGGTTGTGAGCCTTGGACTCACAGGTCAAAGTCTTGGTGGTGACATGGTCTCAGGTCAATTGCTGTGTGTGTGTGTGTGTGTGTGTGTGTGTGTGTGTGTGTGTGTGTGTGTGTGTGTGTGTGTGTGTGTGTGTGTGTGTGTGTGTGTGTGTGTGTGTGTGTGTGTGTGTGTGTGTGTGTGTGTGTGTGTGTGTGTGTGTGTGTGTGTACCACTGACCTGGTAAGCAGGTGTGGGGAGAAGGAGGCGGGGTTGTCCTGCTCAGAGAACAGAGGCATGGATCCTCCCATCAGCCACAGCCTGACGGACATGATGATGAGCACCTGGAGGAGAAAGTGTGCAGCATGAGTACAGTTACAATCAAACAGCAGCTGGTATATTTTTCATATTTGTATGAGCTCAATGTCTTTGAAATGCCTTTTACATTGTTTGCTTTCTATGCATACATTATAATTTATATAATTTGAATGGTCTGTGTTGTAAATGTATTATTGTGTATACACAAGAAATCTGTCGCACATCCGTCCGTCTGTTGCCCTGCGTTGATCACCTTAACCTGTTAAGCCCTGAGCCTGTTTTTCAGGTCTCAGGCTTGAAAATGACATTCCCAGAACAAAAGACCATATCTTCCCTTCTAAAAGGGTTAAATTAATAATCTAAAACTGTAAATTATAGTGTCCGTCCAAAAAAATCTTTTTTACTTATAGTGAAAACTACCCTTGGATGATGGTAAGGTAGACTAAAAGCTTTAGGAATCCAAAGTACAACATATAATAAGTACCCTGTATCAACATTGAAGCAAACCAAGTGACATTTGACCTTTTAGAGAGGTTTAGCAAAAAAAACTCCACCTCTGAGGTGATTTGGGTGGAAATGGCCGTTTTTACCGTTTATCTGGAACCCATTGGTCGATTTTGGTGATTGACATCTCTTTTTGACCGTTAGAGCCAATAGAATCGAAGGGGAATTTCCCCATACACACACATGGTACAAAAAAGGTGGGGGCTTTGCGCATGCAGGTTTTCATCAGAGTGAACCTATCTCTCGCTCTGACATCTGGAAACAGAAAAGCAGGTTTATTGCTTATGGATTATCAGAAATCATTTCAAAGGGACACAGACACATTGGATCAACCTATGGATTAACTTCAGCAGCGTTTTTATCGTTTTAATGCCATTGAAGACCACTTTTGACCAGACAACGACCAAGGTAGGCTATGTTGCCGGTTTTAGCTACCTAGCGCCACATGTTTTGATGTCTGTTCTTGTTAATAGCTTCGCGAGTTCTTATCATGGAGTGATGATGTATGTACAGATCAGAGTTCCCGTTAGCCGGTAATTACCGGACTACGACCGGTAAAATATGCTGAAGACCGGCCAATCTAAATCTCTCCGGTCAAAGTGTCCGTTAAAAATAATTTCCGTTTAGCGCAATACCACATCAGTTGCGCAACTTGCGCCATTTATGTGACAGACAAGAATAGTCAATTCTAATGTCTAACACGTAATGTGGAGAAAGAGATGTCCTGTATGGGTTGATTGTGCGTTGATCTGTTGGTAATGCCTCGGGGTTCCAGTGGGCATGTAAACAAATGCATAATGCTGCGCTATACTTTGCGGCCTCACCCGGTTGCATAGCGACGCTTATTGTTTAGGTGTCTTTTAATAAGCAGGTAGTCTTATCATTAGCTAGAACTAGCTGGATCTGATCGATATGGACATAAACGCGAGTGAAGTCTAATCTGACGGGAGAGAGAGTTCAGCTGCTGCTGACGAGTCGACACGCAGCTCTGAATGATCACATGCAGCGGTGAGCGGAACAAAACACACACCAGGTTAGAATATCACACGTAGCTATTTTAATGATCTCTCAAACTACCTAAACTAGTTATAGATATGTTTAGTTTTACTGTCGGGTCACTCATTACTGGATCCGCGAGCTGCATGATACTGACGGGCTGTCAGGAGAGGGAGAGCGCTCGGTTTATTGAATAATAAACGGGAATCCGCGTTATTGTAAGTTACTGTACACTTTTGAATAATGTAGTTAATCTACTATAATTAGTTTGTTTAATATCGAATCATATCAATTTGTTTTAAAGCACAATAAATAACAAAGACGACCTTTGACCGGCACTTTTCTCATTTTGTCCGGAAGATTTAAACTTTAATGGACATGTTGACCGGCGAAAAAATATTCTAACGGGAACTCTGGTACAGATGTAGCGCTTCATTTCAGACAGTTTGAAACGCGAGGGCCGTGATTGGTACGTGATCTGCCCTCGCTCAAGGGAAAACCTCCAGCTTGACTTGAGACCGCCCCCGTGATAAATAAATGTAATTATTATGAAGCCAGCTGCAATGGATCATTGATCCACCAGGGGGTGCAGTGGGGTTCCACACTGGAGCTCATGTGAAATAAAGTCAGATACAGTACGCTGGATGTACAGCGGAACTTTGTTAAGATCCATATGTCACGGATATCATACTCTGTGCTAAATAAGAGACATGTAATCATTTAAAAAAACATCACCATGTTGTTATTTAACAAAATAATGTTGTTTAGTCGGAAAAAACGAACGGGAGGAAATGCAGCCCGGCTCTCGATTTTTAATCCTAATTTAATCATCATCTTCACCACGATCATTTATGTTTATGTTCGCCGAATTGACATGAAATCACTGACACATATGAATATGCTGTATTCAACTTCATTAAAACGTTATTAACGTGCCTAAACTCAGTAATTCACTAAAAATATTTATATTTTAATGGAGCCTCGTCGGCAGATCAGGATCCCGACACATAGCGGAGGGATCTTGATCTGGATGAAGGGTGTTATTTTCCCCATAAGGAACAAGTCGCTGCAAATTATCCCGCTTATTACATGGCCACATTCTCAACAAAGTAACGACATGACTCCCAATATTAATTGAAATGCTTTTATGGATTTAAAAAAAATGTTTATTGATTTAAAAAATAGTTGTATTGATTTAAATTGACATGCATCCGCTAAGAAAAATAGTCCGTTGTTACCGTTTTTTTAAACAGTCTGAATGAAACGGCAGCTCTCAGCTGTGTATTTACACAACTAATGGCCCATCAACCTCTCTCCCCCCTCCCCCCCTGATCTTTCTTCTCCAGCAGCTAAATTAACTGTAGGTTACTCTGAGTGACAAGCTTACAGTTAGACACAACACTGTCATTGCAAGTGACCCTCAGTTAGTTGACTTTTATGTTCAACTGCTAAATTCGTTACTGATATAAAAGGGCTTCTACTGTACCTAATTACCTTAACACTAGAACCGCCAGAGGTTTTTGTATAGGCCTACCTAACACTGTCAAATCCCGCTATTATAATGCAATTTTTAACAACATAGGGTGCTACATAACACACTTTCAGGAAAAGTCACGGACTGGGAGACTTTAATATTTTATTGAAAAAAAGTTACATTGCACACACACAACACACATCACACAAATTGACCCGATTGGCGGTTCTAGTGTTAAATAAACTCACTAATTCATGAAACCAGTTCAATACGCATTATTCTTATTCTTATCATTCTTTATGAGCGCAGAAATAGTCTTAAAATTAGACCTGTTTTTTAAATGAAATCTGACGGCAGGCAGTTAGCTCTGATCACCTATGATAAATGCGCCACACCTAATCGCTGGCCATTCAGCCACAGAGCTCCCTCTATACAAATCAAACTGTAGACGGTGTGAAAGCACCTATTGTTTTAAATAATGGTCGGAATGTGTGAGCCTTCTGAATTACCGTGGGACAGCACATTCTAAACTAAAATGTTCAATCTTATCTTATCTTATCTTAATAATAACTTCATATTAATAATAATAATAAATCATACAGTATCTGTCCGAAAGGGAGCAGGAGGAAGCAAACTATATATAAAATATACAAAAAATATACTGCATATTAAAGCAAACGATTGTAAAGGTAAAAGTATGAGCATAACAAATAAAGAAGTGTAGTCTAAACATTTACATTATTATTATGATTATTTAATTTATAAAGACTATATATTATTGAATTACAAGATTAGATATACTTTACTTGATCTAAAATATTGATGTGTTCAAATGCTCTTCAAAACACAACAGAAAGTCCATGAAACTTGTCTTTCTGTATTTGTGAATGAAGCGCCATCTCCTGGTTAAAACCTGAAATTGAAAATCTGGCAACGCCCTCTTGGAAAATAGTGGGAGGGCTTAACATTCCTCGATACTGGTCTTAGGCAGGTCGTAGGCAGGAAGCTGGAGTCTGAAATGAGGTGCTACATCTGTAGTACCCATCGATTCAGTGTCATCTCACGATCAGATCGATGGGTTGGACGTGCAGCTACGATAAGTAATAAGGGTGTTATGAGTGAGTTTCTGTGGAACACCCCGTTAGCATTTTTTGCTCGTGGCTAATTCATAGGCTCTGCGCTAGCTTTGTGGGGTTTTTTGAAAATAAAAATAAAAATGATCAGTTAGCTGAGTTTCTTCCCATTACATGGATATAAAACATTCATAGTTTATTGAATATTAAGATGCCCTCAGACGCTGTTTCCTGCAGATGATGCGTTTTTCCCCCCGGTATCGGGGGTGCGGTGTAGAAGAGGTTAACCTCTTAAGCCCTGAGCCTGTTTTTCAGGTTTCAGGCTCGAAAATGCTATGCCCAAAACAAATGACTATAACTTAACTTCTAAAAGGGTTATATGAATAATTCCTTTTATCAAAGCAAGGTTACATCTGTGAGTTGGATGTAGAAGTGTCAGAATCAATATAGATGTTTCTGTGTCAGAGTAAATTCAGATGGAACATAGTAAAAAAAGGTAAATTCTTAACTCCGCCTAAAAAAAAACAATTACTTATAGTGAAAACCACCCTTGAATGATGGTATGGTAGACTAAAAGCTTTAGGAATCCAAAGTAGAACATACAATAAGTACCCTGTATCAATATTGATGCAAAACAAGTTAAATTTGACCTTTTTAGAGAGGTTTAGCAAAAAGTAGTCCACCTGACCTCTCAGGTCTCCGGTTCGAAAATGACATTCCCAGAACAAATGACCATATCTTCCCTTCTAAAAAGGGTTAAATTAATAATCTTTTGTCTCAAAGTAATGATAAACCTGTGAGTTGGATGTAGAAAAGTCAGAATCAATATAGATGTTTTTTATTTTAAAGAAAATTCAGATTGAACATGGTAAAAAACTGTAAATTATAGTGTCCGTCCAAAAGATAATTTGTACTTATAGTGAAAACTAACCTTGGATGATGGGTTAGCAGACTAAAAGCTTTAGGGATCCAAAGTACAACATATAATAAGTACCCTGTATCAAGATTGATGCAAAACAAGTGATATTTGACCTTTTTAGACAGATTTAGCAAAAAACACCTCTTCTGGGGCCATTTGGGTGGGTTTTCCATATCTCTGGCCTCCCTTGTTCGATTTTGACAAGTGACATCTCTTTCTGACCGTTAGAGCCAATAGAATCCAAGGGAAATCGTCCCGCACACACTCATGTTAAAAAAAAAAGGTAGCCTCTCTGCGCATGCTAGTTTACAGCAGAGGGGAGAAATATCGCTGCTCTGATATCAAGCAACTGAAAAGCTGTTTTATTGCTTATGGAGTATCAGAATATTTCAAAGGGGACACAGACACATTGGATTAACTACACCATCGTTTTTATCATTGTATTGCCATTGAAGACGAGTTTAGATCAGACAAAGACTAAGGTAAGCCATGTTAGCGTTGTGGGCTACCTAGCGCCACTTATTTTGATGTACGTTTTTGTTGATAACGTCGCGAGTTTGTATCTTTCAGTGTTGAGGTGGGCACCGTTAGATTCTGTGTCTCCTTGCGGTCATAAACGTGTTGGATGTGCACCTAGGATATGTAATAAGGGAGCTAGGAGTGATTATTGGTGCAGTAATAGGTTAGCATTTTTCGCTCAGGGGTAATTTAGATGCTTCTTTTGAGACTTGTGTTTTGTTTTGGTAAAAATTGTTTGTATCGTCAGTTAGCTGAGATTATTCCCGTTAATCTGGTATGACACATTAATAGGTTCTTAAATATTAAGATCCCCTGAGACACAGTGTCGTAAAAAAAAAAACTAAGGTATCCGCCTGCGGGGACCTTCGGGCTTAACAGGTTAAACCCCATCCCCCCGCCACCGGGGGGAAAAACGCATCATCTGCAGGAAACAGCGTCTGAGGACTTCTTAATATTTAATAAACTATGAATGTTTCATATCCATATAACGGGAAGAAACTCAGCTAACGGATCTTTTTTTTTTTTATTAACACAAAGCTAACGCTGAGCCTCTGAATTAGCCTCGAGTGAAAAAATGCTAACACCCTTATTACTGATCGTAACTGCACATCCAACATATCGATTAGCATCGTGAGAATACACAGAATCGATAGGTCTATATATCATCACTCCATGATAAGAACTCGCAACATTATAAACAAAAACAGACATCCAAAACGGCAATATGTCTTACCTTTGTTGTTGTCTGATCAAAAGTTGTCTTCAATGGCATTAAAACGATAAAAACGCTGCTGAAGGTTAATCCATAGGTTAATCCAATGTGTCTGTGTCACTTTGAAATGATTTCTGATAATCCATCAGCAATAAACCTACTTTTAAGTTTTCAGATTTCAGAGCGTGAGACAGGTTGCGATTTGGAGAAACTGCGTGCGCATTAGGGCTGTGCATCTTCACTGGTCTCACGATTCGATTACGATTATCCTGTCAACGATTCGATTCAATTCGATATCCCGATGCATCACGATTCATACTCAATTTTCTATATTACTGGACATGGCTTATTTTTTCATCAATGCATACATGCAGTAAATACATATGCAGGCATGAAAACGGGTCAGGGGTGAAAAAGGTGAGAAGGATATTATCCCTCTAGGGGGGTCCGGGGGCATGCTCCCCCGGAAGAACATTTTGAATATTCCATATTTTAAAGCATCAATCTGATGCATTTTGAGATGCATTTTTTTGCCAACCTGGGGAGAGCTGGAGAAACTTAACTTCAGCCATAAGTCAAAAATAGTATGGCCTCCTTACTAAGCAGGGATGCAAACTCATCAGGTATGGAAAAGGTGACAAGGACCCGAGCCCCCCGACCCCACGGAATATCGGCTTTAAAATGAGGAATAACAGAGGATTTTAGCAGTCAAAACAACTAAAGCAGCAGTGTTAATAATAACAGAAATGGTAAAGAGTCACATCTAATAGAAATATATAAAAGCATTTATTTTAATTGTGTAGCAGTCAGTTTATAATTTTGGCAGCACTGTTGAGCATTTTGAAAATCTATTGTCATGCCTCTGTGCAAGGCTGAGTCTTTCTATCTTTATGGCATCTGGTGTAAAGTAACTCAATTCATAAACTCAAGTACTATACTTGGGTACAATTTTGAGATACTTGTACTTTATTTAAGTATTTCAATGTTTTGCTACTTTGTTCTTCTTCTCCTCTACAGTTCATAGGTAAATGGTGTACTTTTACTCCACTACATGTATTTAATACCTTTAGTTACTTTACAGATCTGGATGAATGATGTGAAATCTAATCAAGTGTTGAATCAGACTTTAGTTCCACCTGGAGTAAATCCACAAGCTACCCTGCAGTCTACAAAGCCATTCAGACTAGCTGCACCTTCACCAGCTTTGAGAACACTTTCATGATCAATCATTATAAAACATATCATATATATTATTCTGAAATGGACCAATCTGCACAACGACTACTTTTACTGTCACTACTTTCACTCTATTTTGATGAGAATACTTTTCTACTTTTACTTGAGGAACATTTTGAATGCAGTACTTTTACTAACAGAGTATTCCTATTCCTACACTCTGGTACTTCTACTTTTACTCAAGTACAAGACCTGAGTACTTCTACTTTTACTCAAGTACAAGACCTGAGTACTTCTACTTTTACTCAAGTACAAGATCTGAGTATTTCTGCTTTTAATCAAGTACAAGATCTGAGTACTTCTACTTTTAATCAAGTACAAGATCTGAGTACTTCTACTTTTACTCAAGTACAAGATCTGAGTATTTCTGCTTTTAATCAAGTACAAGATCTGAGTACTTCTACTTTTACTCTAGTACAATATCTGAGTGCTTCTACTTTTACTCAAGTACAATATCTATACTTATACCACCTCCGTTTATCGCCTATGAAAAAAACACTATTAGAAAACGAAGGCTAAAGCTAACGTTAGCAGATAGTGACAATGTATGCTAGCTAGCTAGCTCAACGATAATATTGCGACAGAAAAACTTTTCAGTGCACATCACGCTCTGCGCTCCGACAGGGAGCTCTGCTCTGAACACCTGAACGGCCCGTTCTAACAGCTGTTCACCAGCGGTCCAGTCTGTGCCACAGTGACTCCGGACCGCAGAGTTAATATTAACGAACGCACCCGTAGGAAATGTAGCTGCTGAAGCTAGACCCTCATCGCGGAGCAGCAGAGCCGACAGGCAGGAAGACTCGAGCACACAGCTCGCACTGCATTATAATATATAAAAAGAGAACACCATGCGTGTCATGATGGCACATAACAGCTCGCGGCCGCAGATTACTCCGGGTCCCAGACCCCCCCCATACCCCAAAAATATTTTTATTGCAGATCTACATGAATCACACAAACGACCTATTTTGGATTCAAAACGGCGAATTTCGCCGAAAGGTGAGTGATTCTCATGCCTGCATATGAACTCTCTTTTTATTATTTAGAAAGTGCTTCAGAAATCAATAACATAAATGTCTTGACATTAATTTATAAACCAAAATAAATGAATTGTATAGGTCTAGCCTCCCTATATCTGTGTGTGAAGTTGTTCCATACTCAAAAACAAAAAAATAATGCTTCTGCAGTCTAGCTGCAGCTTCTAGCTATGGTCTACTGTTAAAGAAAGGACACTGAATGTCCTGAATGTGGCATCACACACAGGACTTGAGTCTGAACACAGGAGACAACAGGAGTATTTACAACAGCATTATAAAAACAAAAATAGTGCATGTGGGTGCACACTTAAATTCTCTGTTTTACTGTTACATAAATCCCATGCATGTATGAGATTAAATTAGCTTCATTATATCTCAGTGATTAAGTGAATAATAAAGTTTCTATCGGGTCACTATCAGCCTGTCACTCATTATTTTCAGGGAGGGGGCGGGGCTTGGAGGAACGGAGAGGAGACGGTGATCGCGGAAGCTTTTTTCCAACTGCCTTCACAAACTTTACACACGTATATATCGTCTGAAAATTGCTAGAGGACATTCATACTTTGCAATCCAAGACTTAATTAAATCCACCAAAAACCTGACATGACGCGATTATTTATTTATTATTTATAAAACATAAATCCCTGTGTGTCTGAGCCGCAGCGACACGGAGTGATTCAGAGCGGGTCCTTCTGCTGTGGGTTCTGGACTGGTGTTGTTGTGTTGGTGGATAAAGCAGACTGCTCCGTGTTTGGTGTTGCTGTGCCGCTGTCATGTCTGTTCCCTGATCTCTGCGTCACCGACCGATTTGATATTAAAGTGACAGAAAAAAGAAAAATCAGGAAGCAACGTTACTACGCTATAACCGATTATCTTCCGTCACTGCATCGATACCGAATCGTCCACGTCAAACCTCTCTAAAAAGGTCAAATGTCACTTGTTTTGCATCAATATTGATACAGGGTACTTATTATATGTTGTACTTTGGATTCCTAAAGCTGATACCATCCCATCATTCAAGGGTGGTTTTCACTATAAGTACAACATAATTTCTGGACGGACACTATAATTTACAGCTTTTTACTATGTTCAATCTGAATTTGAAAAAACATCTATATTGATTCTGACTTTTAAAATATATAATACATTAATGTGTGCTTGGATTGTAAAATACAGAAGGCTAAAAGAGAATATTGATACGTTTTGATAAGTAACTTTGGATAAGAGCGTCAGTTAACTTATATGTAATGTAATGTATTGTCAATGATTGTCTAGACTTGAAAAATGTAATGAAACCAAGGGAATACATTTACCATACCAATATACCAGTGTGTCTCAATCTTAAAATCTTTGTTTTGGAAAATGGCCAACAGTAATTTCCTTTAGAACCAACAGTATGGTACTTTTCAATGTAAAACAATACTCACAAAGCCAGAGATGAGGCAGGCTCGTTTGATGAAGGGGCTGCAGACGTAGCGGAGGTCCCTGATTCTGGAGCCCGACAGCTGACTGCAGGACACACAGAGCAGGTCAGTCAGACTTTATCAGGGCATCATTCAATAATGACCTTTCAGCATATAAGTGTGCAGGTTTCTTCAGATGCCAAATAGAGTGGCGCATATTATACCGGAAAAGTTGCTGTTTGATCAGTGGCAACATCTGCACTGAAACATGGCAACTCCCCAAAAAAAGAAAGACAGACGTATGAAAGAGAGGTCAAACCTAATGATAGAGACAGAGAGAGACAGAATATGTTTGAAATGTGTCTGATGTAAATCTGTTAAACCGTTATGTTAAAATAAATGTATCTATATGAGTTGTTGTGTCTCTTGTTGTATTGATATCGGCTGCAGAGTTAAATTACTTCAGTTACTTGAAAATCACATGAGGCAATCAGCTGCAAAGGCTCATCACCTCTGGTCTTGTTGTATGCCTCTCAAATATGACACTGCATAGTATTTATAAGAATTTGATTTGAAATAATTGAAAAAACTAAAAACACCGTACCAGCCTACATGAATGTACTTCCATGACATAAAGAGATGTATCAAATATGTACAGAATGTAAATAGAAAGGCCATATTGAATCACTGTTACAAAGCTCTTTTAACCTGTTAAGTGCTGAGCCTGTTTTTCAGGTCTCAGGCTCGAAAATGACATGCCTAGAATACAGGGCTCTCGACTAACTTTTTTCCCCATCCTCCCGGAACCGTCCCGAAATACAATCCAAGCCGTCCCGAAATTAATGTGGACCGTCCCGAATTAAAAAAATGTTAGTTTCTCTACATTATCATTAGTTAAAATCATTCAAAGTGACCTTTGACATAAATAAAACATCATACAAATCATTAGATGATAATTCATCAACCTTTTTATTTGAGTAAATCATTCAATCACATAAACAAAGGCCAAATATATTTAAACAAACATACAAACGAGAAAATTACTCTAATATTGAATCCAATCAAGTCCCATCCAATTAACAAAAAAAATCCAACACTGTCCTGAAGACAGAACCCAGAGTAACCACTAACCAGGGAGAGTCTGTAACACAGTCAGGAGACCTTTACAAACGGCCCGCCCCCTCGCACACAGACGGGAGAGAGAGATCTCGTCTGGATTGGAAAGCTCGAAAATACACCATAGACGCATGTTGTAGTCTTATTGCATATTAGAAACGGAGCTGGTGAAACTAAAACTGCGATATAATGTGTATGTAGCAATAATACATAACATATATTTTTTAAATGTCTCCTGTACCGATAAAAAGTCTGATAACGTCGGAGCTTAACGTTACCACTGTCTTTAATAATTCCGGCCCGTTTAATACCGGGGCTCGGTACCCATCCCTACATGGGGAGAGGCGCAGGATATTGCTAAGGACTAAATACGATGGAGGGTTCTCTTCTCAGCCTTATTACCCATAGGGGATGAAGAGGAGTAAGTAAATAAAGAGGCCGGCGCTCCAGGGTCTGGTTCTGCTGTGCGTTTTTGTGATGTAACGGTAAAACATTTCAGAATTCCTCCACGGGATGCCATTGTCATTGTACATCACTCAACCCGCGAAATACACACACTCAGTACATAGCTAGACCATCAAATTTGCGGACCAGGAATTCGCGGGCACAGCCAGCTGGGCGGCTGGCTGACAGCCAGCGGCACAGCAGTAGCTACATGTGTGTGTATTTCGCGGGTTGCTAAATGTTTTGTGCATGTGTGTTTATGTTGACAAGGAGGTTTAATAACTGTGTGCTACACAAAACGTGCAGTTTCATTTTCATCGCCGTTTGTAGTAGAGTTAGCAGGGTATTTTTATTTTAACTCTCGTCCCAAATTCGTCCCAAAATTATTTGTTATCCTCCCCGACACTATTTTTTTCGGCCCCGGGACGACGGGACGTCCTTAAGCTCGAGCCCTGCTAGAACAAATGACTATAACTTCACTTCTAAAAAGGGTAAATTAAGAATCTTTTTTCTCAAAGCAATGATACATCTGTGAGTTGGATGTAGAAGAATCAGAAACAATATATATATGTTTTTATAACTATAGTGTCCGTCCAAAAAAAAACATTACTTGTAGTGAAAACCAGCCTTGAATGATGGGATAGTAGACTAAAAGCTTTAGGAATCCAAACTATAACATATAATAAGTACCCTGTATCAAGATTGATGCAAAACAAGTGACATTTGACCTTTTAGAGAGATTTAGAAAAGAAAAACACTTCTGGAGTCATTTGGGTGGATTTTCCATATCTCTGGAACCCATCCGTCGATTTTGAAGATTGACATCTCTTTTTAACCGTTAGAGCCAATAGAATCGAGGGGAGGTTCCTAAAATCCATCTAAAGAGTGATGCGCAGCCAGAATGCCCAAAACCGGAAGCTGTCATACACTCTCGTAGCTATCATAATAGCTATATATGAAAACTCAGTTTTTGCCATAAATATGACGATGGATTATCAGTAATCATTACAAAGTGACACAGACACATTGGATTAACCTATGGATTAAACTTCAGCAGCGTTTTTATCGTTTTAATGCCATTGAACACGACTTTTGATCAGAACAACAGCAAAGGTAAGACAATGTCCCGTTTTTGCTCCGTAAAGCTCTGTGTTGTGATGTATGTGTTTGCTTCCCCTGTCGCGAGTTCTGATCGCTCAGTGATGATACGTATACCCCTATAATCTGTCGAATCTCAGCTTGCTAATCGATATCTTGTTTGTGCAGAACCGATATGTAATAAGTGTATTTATACCTAGAGTTCTGTGCCAAGTGTGTTAGCATTTTTTCGCTCAGGGCTCATTTAGACGCTTCTTGTGAGACTTGTGTTTTGTTTCGGTAAATATTGTTCGTATCGTCAGTTAGCTGAGTTTCTTCCCGTTAAGTGGGTATGATACATTGGCTATAAATCCAATTCTCGGCAGAAGCCATGCTACAAGATAAAAAAAAGTTATATAATTATAAAGCATTTCTTTAAAATGTACCCACTCAATGAACTATGACAGTAATCAAAAACGGAAAGCAATGAGCCTGTTTGCTTACTGGAGGAAGGGTCTGCGGCACAGCACCAGGGCGTCGTAGAGCACGCACACGGCGAACACCGTGATGCCCGTCTCCTTCACCAGCATGGCCCCGGTGCCCAGGAACAAACTGGCCAGCAGAAACCATGCCGACACCGTGGGGGGCAGTGAGCCCTCACACACACAAACACCGACACTCCTGCAAGCCAGAGAGAAAGATTCATCATTTCAAATGAAAGACAAATGTCCACTAGTTTGTTAACAACTGGTCGAAAGGACAAGATATTGACTTTTTTCTGTGAGAAAGACTTGAGAACAGTTCAATAAAAACATTAAAAGTTGATGTGTTTAATATTCTTGATTGCCTTTTTAAGCGTGAGGGAATGCTCCGGTTTTGGGACAAAATGAACATGGGATCACTCCGGTCATTGTACGTACTTCGTCTCACTGGAATATTAACGGTCAGATTGAATACAACATCGACCCAATTTCTCCGGTCAATGACGGGAGAGTTTTGAAAGTGACAAAACACTGTTCCACACATTTAAAAACACTTAAACAATTAAACAATGTTTACCCAGGATTCAGGCACCTTCCCTGGCTTGTAAAATGCGGTGATGCGCCCTGGAGGTATCATACTATTTAAAACATGTATACCCAGGATTCAATCACTTTTCATGGCTTGTAAAGTGCTGTGGAGCAGCCTGTTCTCTGGGTAAACTCTCTTTGCATTGTAATCACTATTTCTGCTATCACTATCACCACTTTTCCCCACGTTTCAAACCCTTATTCCTGGGTAGAAAAGCCACATGCTGCATAGAACTCTCTGGGTCCACTCTGCCTCTATTCACACCACGTTTCCCCGCGTTTCAAACACTTATTTCTGGGTAGAAAAGCCATGTTCTAACTGGCACTGCTTCTAACAATACTTTAGCCCACATCAGAGCCCTGTTCCCTGGGTAATCGAGGGGGGTGATGTGCCCTGGGTCTACTGGTGTCTGGGTGTGTGGGTCTCTGTGGGTCTCAGACCCTGCTAACAGCAGTGACCCAGCTGCCAGCATTATGAACAGATTGATCAGTTTCTAACAATACTTTAGCCCACATCAGAGCCCTGTTCCCTGGTTAATCGAGGGGAGGTGATGTGCCCTGAGTCTATGGTTCTCTGGGTCTCTGTGGGTCTCTGTGAGTCTCAGACCCTGCTTCTCCGGGGTGCTGGAGAGTCATTTTCAGGCTGCTCTCCACAGTTGTTCCCCTAAAAATGAATTATAAATCATTATGTTTGCATTTAAATGATTTATGTTATCATTAATATGGTTCCCTAACACAATGCACATAGTCTGGAGCTCATTGGGGTCCTGCATATGCTTTAATCAGGCGTTTTAACACTTTTTCCCATGAAAATGATTTTTAATCACTATCATGGGGCTATATAAATCAAATTCCGGGTAATTCGGAGCACAATTGTATCTTTTACTATTTAAATGTATTTGTATTATATATTTTTGGGCTATAAAAGTGACATTTCTGGGTGACTTTGTCAGTTTATGGAGCTTAGCCCACAAATCCTGGAGGTTCCAGGCCGAATTTGGGTGCTCATAGGCGGCCTGGCATGTGCACCCACCCGTAGAAAGAAGAAAAAAGTAAATAAAACGGTTAATTATATCTTAAATTAATCAAAAATGAAGTTTTAAAAATTGTCGAAAAAACTACTGAGTGCCAATGGAGAAGGGGCTCAAAAAAGCTCAACCTGTTGGCGCTTCGGGCCGACATTTTTCCACTTCTCAATTGCAACTTACAACGGAGAGGGGAAACCAAGCTTCCCCTTCTCCATCAAAAAAATGCATTCATCCATTTTAGACTACTGTCTGCACGAAATTGGAAACCCGGTTTTTGAGAGGACTCAGAAAGAAAATGGGTGTCTGATTTCATGGAGGAATGTATCCGCTCCATGTGCACTCGGGCTCGGATATATTTTTTGCCTGGAGACTTCTCTAACTTCTGGTCACTTTCCAAACAGTCTTAAGGAGGCAAGAGTAAACCCACTCTCAACCCGTCTGATGTTATAAACTACAGGCCTGTCTCTCTCCTCCCGTTCCTGTCTAAAACACTTGAACGCGCTGTCTTTAAACAACTCTCCTGTTATCTCCATCAGAACAACCTTCTGGATCCGCACCAGTCTGGTTTCAAGGCAAGTCACTCAACAGAAACTGCCCTCCTCGCTGTCACTGAGGAACTGCACACTGCTAAAGCAGCCTCCCTCTCCTCTGTCATCATCCTGTTGGACCTGTCTGCTGCATTCGACACGGTGAACCATCAGATCCTCCTTCGCACTCTCCAAGAACTTGGAGTTTCAGGCTCTGCACTTTCCCTCCTCACCTCATACCTCAAAGACCGTACCTACAGGGTAACATGGAGAGGGTCCGAGTCCGACCCTTGTCAATTAACTACAGGGGTCCCTCAGGGCTCTGTTCTTGGTCCCCTACTCTTCTCCTTGTACACAAACTCGCTCGGATCTGTCATTAGCCCGCATGGTTTTTCATACCACTGCTACGCTGACGACACCCAACTAATTCTGTCCTTTCCCCGCTCAGAGACCCAGGTCGTCGCATTCTAGCGGACATCTCTCAGTGGATGTCTGCTCACCACCTCAAGCTCAACCTTGACAAGACTGAACTGCTTTTCCTTCCGGGAAAATATTGTCCCACTCTTGACCTAACAATCAACATCGGCACCTCTGTTGTTTCCCCGACTCAGACTGCAAGGAATCTGGGAGTGACCCTAGATAACAAACTGTCCTTCACTGCAAACATCGCTCCTACAACCCGCTGCTGCAGATACACGCTTTACAACATCAGAAGGATACGTCCCCACCTGACCCAGAAAGCGACGCAGGTTCTGGCCCAGGCTCTCGTCATCTCACGCCTAGACTACTGCAACTCCCTCCTGGCTGGTCTACCTGCATGTGCCATCCGACCTCTGCAGCTCATCCAGAATGCAGCGGCTCGTCTGGTCTTCAACCTTCCTACATTTTCCCACACCACGCCGCTCCTCCGCTCTCTTCACTGGCTTCCGGTAACTGCTAGAATCCACTTCAAGACAATGATACTTGCGTACCATGCAGCGAATGGATCTGGCCCTTCCTACATCCAGGACATGGTTAAACCGTACACCCCAGCACGTGCACTCCGCTCTGCATCAGCCAAACAGCTCGCTGCACCCGCACTGCGAGGGGGACCCAAGTTCCCATCAGCAAAAACACGTGGGTTTGCTATCCTGGCTCCAAAATGGTGGAATGAGCTCCCTATTAGGATAGCTTGCACATCTTCCGGGGGAGACTGAAAACTCATCTCTTTCGACTCCACTTCGATCTATAGAATTACTAACAAATAATTGCTAACAAAGCACTTATATACTAATAAAAGGGCTAGCTTATCTAACACCTGTTGAGTAGCACTTGAAATGTGTTAGCTCTATGAAACCTGATGTACTTTATGATTCTGTTTTCTTCAAGTTTGTATCTTGTTGGTCGAACGCACTTATTGTAAGTCGCTTTGGATAAAAGCGTCAGCTAAATGCAATGTAATGTAATGTAATGAGACCCCCCCGCCTGGTTCTTACCAAACTTTAAGTTTGCAAACCGGTCTCTGGATGAATGTAAGGGGAGTTTGAGAGGACTCTATCCGCATTATGAGACACTATTTTCGGATACATTTTCTCACTTTGACCCCTTTTCTGTGGATCTCCAAAAAGTGAACTCAGACTTGTTCTGACTGTGGAGGAATGCAAGGGGAGTTGCCAGGGGACTCTTGCGGGCTCATGATGCAGTATTTTCGGATACTTTTTTCATTTTCAGCCCTTTTCCATGGATGAATTGAAACTTTTTACATTTTGGTACATTTGACCCAGTTCTGGCAACCGCATTACCTGGAGGATAGGACCGAGAGATGACAGACTCTCTGGCCGCCTCACAAGTCACTATTGTCGGACACTTTCTTTGCTTTACCTCAGTTCTATCACTCTTTCCTTCTTTTGACCATAAAACGTGTTTCCTGTTGGGGTACTGCCTGGTTCCGGGGCACCCCAAACCCTCTCATGGTCGGGCACCATGAATTGATGCATCGGACCCAATGTTGCCATCACCAGCCCCGCGTTGTTGTGGAGGTGGGACCATTTAACCCGGTGGTAACTCAAGTCCTCCCTTGGTCCGTGTACCATGAATTGAAGCATCGGACCCATTGTTGCAATCACCGGTTACGCTAATGCATATAAACGGAGAAACAGAAAATAATTTAAATACAATTCATTGTGTCTGTTTTAGTAAGGATGTCGTCCGAATGCCCGGTGTGCAGACTCTTCTATATGGCGTTGAACAAGCACCTTAAGCACAAACATGCAGTGCGGAACTTGGAGGAAAGAGGCATCATTCTTAAAATGGCCAGTGGCAGAATAAATGTTCGGACCAAACCCTGTCCCATCACAGGGTGTTCGTATGCTGGGAAGAGACTAGACCGTCATGTAACTCATGAACACCCTGAGTTCTCCCGAGATGAGGCACATCAGGTCATGGCAAGGCTGAAGCATAGTGTGGCCCTGCAGTTGCTCCATGACCTCCGAGAGACTAATCCCATCATTGGAATGGCTACATCATTGGATATAGAAAATGAGGAGGAATACCCGGTGCACCCTCCACCCTTCTCCCCACATACCGAGTGTGACGAAGAAGACTGCAGGGCAATGTGGCATTGAGGGCACAGAAGGATGCCCTCATTGATGAGGTGAAGACCCTGCCCTCCAGGCTGAAAAAGGAGCTAAAACCCAGGAAGCAGAGTGCCACTGCTGCTGTGCTTGAGGAAGAGGAAGAATGTATACGATTTAAGGGCCTGGCAATCTCAAGTACCTCCGGCATAAACACAGTAGCCTCCGGCAGCAATACCCCTCTCAAGACCCCGGTCAAGACTGTCATGCATTCACCAGAAGCCTCCGGCAGCAATACCCCTCTCAAGGCACCGGTCAAGACTGTCATGCGGTCCCCAGAAGCCTCCGGCAGCAATACCCCTCTCAAGGCCCTGGTCAAGACGGTCATGCATTCACCAGAAGCCTCCGGCAGCAATAACCCTCTCAAGACCCCGGTCAAGACTGTCATGCGGTCCCCAGAAGCCTCCGGCAGCAATACCCCTCTCAAGGCACCGGTCAAGACTGTCATGCGGTCCCCAGAAGCCTCCGGCAGCAATACCCCTCTCAAGGCCCTGGTCAAGACTGTCATGCGGTCCCCAGAAGCCTCAGGTAGTGAGACCCATGTATGCCAGAAGACCCGTGTGTCTGTCTACAATAAGCTGAAAGCTAATCTGGCTAAGGACTGGCCCTCTCCCCCAAATCACTGGTCCATTGGGAAGGGACGGGGGAATACCATGTGTGAAATCACGTTGCCTAAAAGCATGAAGACGTACATTCAGACATACAGGGATCATTGTGAGGGTGTCGCACCGACAGTAAAACGGAAAGAAAATTGTCTGTCCAAGGTCAGTCGGATAAAGAACTTCCTCGTATTCATGGCCCATGATGTTAACCAGCTGTCAGACTGGCTGTTCCTAAAGACATGAAGAGGATCCGTGGCTAGAGTGAGTATATTTCAAAGTCAGGCCGGGCAGTCACAACATCGCTGTTGTTCCTGAAGAATGTGAACCATTTCCTGAGGTATTTGTCTGAGTCGAAGCTCCGGGGGTGCAGGCTCACCCAGTCTGATATGACCCACATAATCAGAGAGGTGATAGCCAACATGAACGACTTGAAAAAGTCACTTTGGAGGAACAAGCTGGATCGTCTGCCGTGCCAGGCGGAGCTTCTCGCCGCCATGTTGCCCGCTGAGAAGTGCATCCCTGATCTCCTTGACCTGATGACCAGCAAGCCGACCTCAATCACCCAGTACCTGCTATATGGCTATCTAACCCTCCATTGGAGCCTCATGTATGGCCACCGTCCGAGGTGGTATCAGACTATTTCTAAACAACTTTTCCCCGCCTTTCAAAGATTTATTCCTGGGTTTTAGCATGTCATTTTTTAGGATATCATTTAACATGGACCCTCTCCTGAAAATGCACATATTCGGTGCCCCCTTGGTCGATTTTGACGAATGAAATCTCTTTATAACCGCTAGAGCCAATGGAATCGAGGGGAGAGTAACACGTAGCCAAAACCGGAAGCTGCATACACTCTGGTGGCTACCATTAGCAGCTAACTTTTTTGCTCTGATTTTTAAATAAAAATGGAATTATGGATTATAAATAATTGCTTCAAAGCCACAGATACATTATTAACCTATGGATCAACCGATTCAGCCGCGTTTTTTCTCGATTTAATGCCATTGAACAGGTCTTTTGATCAGATTGACAGCTACGGTGAGACGATCTCCCGTAAAAACTCCGTAAAGGTACGTGTTGTGATGTCTGTGTTTGCTTCGCCTGTCGCGAGATCGGATCGCTTAGTGATGATACTATATTTAAATAATCTGTGGAGTCTCAGATTTAATCGGATATATTGTATGTGCAGTTTCGATAAGTAATAAGGGTATCTTTATTTTGAATTCTGTGCTAAAGTTCATTAGCATTTTTTCGCTTAGTGCTAATTCAGAGGCTTGGTATTACCTTTGTGTTTTGTTTTGGTAAAAATGGTTCATATCTTCAGTTAGCTGAGATTCTTCCCATTAATCTGGTGCTACACATTAATAGTTTCATGAGAAGCCCTGAGACACCGTCTCGGAAAAAAAACTGGGGGACCGCCGTGCTTAAGAGGTTAACCAGAGCTGTCTCTGTGCTATGATGTGTTCTAAAGCCAGACTGAAAATCTTCAAATAAATCATTGTTTTTTAAGTAATCACACAACTGTTTTGCGACCGCTTTCTCAAGAATCTTTGAGAGGAACGGAAGATTAGAAATAGGTCTATAGTAGAACCTTTGGATCGAGGTTGTGCTTCGTAAGAAGACGTTTTATCACTGCTACTTTGAATGATTGTGGAACATAGCCTGATAATAAAGACATATTCATAATATTTAATAAAGAAGTGCTAATTAATGGAAAAACTTCCTTTAACAGCATAGTTGGAATTGGGTCTAAAATATACGTTGATGGTTTAGAAGAGAGAATCATTGAATTTAATTGTTCAAGGTTTATGGCTGAAAAGCATTCTAGTTTACTATCTAGTGCAGGGGTCGGCAACCCGCGGCCCACGGGCCGCATGCGGCCCTTTAAGCCCTCTGCTCTGGCTCCCTTGAGTTTAGACAAAAATAAGAAGGAAATAAAATAAAAGTATTTGTAGGACTATTTATATTTTGTTGCATGGTTGAAAATGTTTCGTATCTTGTATTTTGAGGTGATACTGTGACACATACAAAACCAAACGGTTTTAATTAGGTCAACTAAAATATGCGTCACATCCTGCTACGGTCCCGCGCGAGCGCCTTTTCTTGGAGGCGAATAACCTGACCCCCGGCTCGATGAGCGAACTATGGATAAATCAAAGAAAAGTACCGGAGGAACACAGGATTTAATTCTGCGTGGACAGAGTTGTATGCTTTCACAGCAAACGATGCTGGTTTACCGGTATGTTTGATATGTAGAGAGACGTTGTCAACGGTGGTGCAGCCTTTACGTATCGAGGAACAACACGGGAGAGGAAGACAGCTGACGATCTTCAGTCATAATTCAATGGGGTATGTAATTTATTTCAGAAAAAACGTTTTGTTATATTCCATGGAATGCTCTTAACGTCCCAATAGCAATGAATATATTAAATACATCCAAAAATTCATCTCTGGAAGCCGTAGCGCTGTAAAAAGCACGACCAATCCATCTGAGCCGGCCCGGCTAAAATAACTGGATGGCCTAACTGCCTGTCAGCCTTCCATCTGTGCACAAACTTATCTTGTGCCCTCATTGGTCATGTGCGCGTTCGTGTGTGTTGGAGGAGGGGCTCTGTAAGAAAGTCTGAAGGAAGAGGCATATTTTTTCCGGTTGTGTATTTTCAAATTCTAGCGCACTCGAGCTGGTTTCTCCATTCTTACCTACCCTACCTTTAACTCTTTTTAGGGTGCAGCTATATGTTTTATTTATTTCAAAGTGGGCCCATTTTAATAATATTTTTTTTCCCTTCAAATGTGCAGAGGACTCCCCAAGTGCTGCGTTTAATTTATTTTAAAGTAGGCCTGTGTATTATTTTTAATTCTCCTTATAAGAGGTCTTTGTTTCTTATTAGAGGCTAATAGTTTTATATCATGTAATAAATAGCCTAATAAATGCAAAAAAACTGTAGTTTTTGTTTGATATAACAATAAAAAACTATGAAATATGTTTTGCGGCTCCAGACAAAAAAATGTTTTGGAAAAAGGAGCAAAATGGCTCTTTTGGTCAAAAAGGTTGCAGACCCCTGATCTAGTGTAATATTAGAACTTACGTTTCCGGGAGCTGTTGATAACACTATACTGGTCAAAGGCAAGAGGTCATTAATTTTGTTTCTAAGAGCAACAATTTTATCGTTAAAAAAGCACATAAAATCATTACTACCGAGTGCTATGGTATAGCATAGCATATATCTATAAAACTATTTTTACATTACATTGCATTTAGCTGACGCTTTTATCCAAAGCGACTTTAAGTCGCAATAAGTGCGTTCGACCAACAAAATACAAACTTGAAGAAAACAGAATCATATAAGTTCATAGAGCAAAAACATTTCAAGTGCTACTCAACTGGCTTTAGATAAGCCAGCCCTTTATTAGTACTATACTGTAAGGGAAACTTCTGTGCAGCAATGCAGTGGGAGTCACCGACTCAGGAAGGAGACAGGGTAGAGCAGGAGCTTCGATGTCAAACACTGGAGGTTCATTTGGAGTTACGGCCGGATAATTCACATCACAAGTCACAGCAGTCACGGTCTGACTGCACGAGTGGTTGCCACGTCAATTCTGGAGCGCCTCTCTCTCGTTAGCCCATTTAACTGGTTTCTCAGAGTAATCAACATATTTAGATAAGATAGTTTGACCAGTTGGGCACACTGAGTCACTTGCGTCCGTCACTTATGGCCTCGAAGATGTCATACCTTGGAGTCCACAAACAACAAAGAAGGAAGTGTCCCAGTGCACCCACAACAACAGACCATCTGTGACCTAGTGTTGACCGGTCACAGAATGGGAACAATAACATTATGGCTGAAGCAGCCTATGTCCTTAAAGGAGATAAACAGACGTCAGGGTTGGTCCTGTATCTAGGTGTCTCGGTCAATCATTTCCCTAACATATACTATAAAACTATTTCAAACGACAGTAGCTTCATTTACCAAACTGTACCAGCAAACAACTAAATGAGTCATAAGTTATTCAACATTGCACATGCAGGGGGTGATAAATGTTTTTAACTGGCAGACAATGTTATATTACCATCCTGTGTGATCATAGTAGCGTGCGTGTGTGCGTGGCGTGCGTGTTCTGAGGCTGCTAAAGTTATCTTACCTGATGTAGGAGAGGAACGTCAGCAAGAACAGGAGACATGCTAAGACATCAGCCCGGCCGACGATACCAGACACCTGCAGCACACAAGGGTAAGGTTTTTATTAAAATCAACTACATTTGAGTGTACATGTGAGACCATCGAATAAACTCTACGGCAGAGTTAAAGTTACTCTTTTCTTGGAGATGTTCTTTAACCTTTTTCAGGAGTTAAATCTGAACAATTAAGACTACTCCCATGTAGAGTAAAATGAAACTACCACTTGTGAGTTCATTTGAATGTGAACTCTATAATGGTGTTAACGGTTAACACTTGAAAGCATGTTTATTTAACACTTATGGAGTTAAAATAAAAAGAAATAAAATGACTACATAACACCATATTGATTCATACAAATGTTTAGCTTTTATTTGTCAAATCCAGCGAACAGCACATTTAGAGCAGTTGTGACATTTCAAATTAAACTAAACAATTAAATAAAAAAAGAAATGTACACCAAAGTGTCGAGTATTGCATAAACTCAGTGCATTAAGTGCAAACATTATAGACAAATGTGCTCACTACACGAAATAAAGCATTACAGAACTGCTCTGTATGAGGTAGACTAAATACTTTAAACCTGTAATTTAAGTACATATACATGTACAAAATAAGAAAGGAAACATTCCAATAAGCCATCAATGTTGGCAAATTAAATAATACAACTCTCTGACACAACATCAAAATGTGAATCACACCCATATGACATTTGGGAATCAAAAGGTTTGAAATGTCTTAATCCTTCTCTTTCTAGGACCAGTATCTTCCTGGGGATGTTTTCACTTATTTGGAAAGCATGAAAATGGTCATGGAAACACATTTCATACTCAACCAAAACAAAAATAACTTTTCCATCGTGAAGAATGATACAGGTGATTTTGCTGAACACTGGCATGTTTTCCTCTGTGCTTGTACAAACAAAGAGGCCAACTCGACATTCAACCCCACAACACTTTACCCAGCTTGTGAGGTTGACAGTGGCTTGTGAATCAATGATGAGATAGGCAGATATATCTTCTGCTTATTCTTGTGTTTCAAGTACACACATTTTGACTGGACCAGACTCAACTGGTTTTAAAGTCAAGCATTCCCAATGATAATCTAATGCAAACTGGTGATTTTTCCCAAGGGATACTGTCAAATTCTTGAAGTGCTTTACACAGTCTTTTAAAAATGTGTGTTTCGCTTAAAATCTCATAGTCCAGATATGAATGAGTGGCCCAATTTTTCGAGTGCACCTCGGATAGTGGACCATGAAATTATGTTTTGGAATCAGGTTTGAAGGGTACAGTTCTTTAAAAAGTCGGTGATGTTCAATGATAAGGTGCTTTAAATACACAGTCCTCTCTTCGGTGATAGAGTATGAGAACACAATGTTTATAATGTTCAGCAACAAGTGCCAGTGCAAGTCATCCTCTGGTACCAAGTCATCAAATATCAGAGTTATGTTTGTGATCAAACACAGTGTTTGTGATGCATTTACCCCTATTCCATGAACTTTAAAGTCCAACTGACATCACATCTAGTCCTCCCTATTTGTAATGAAAAATAATGTAAATGTGTTTTACTTCGTGATAGGGATGCCAGCGATTATTCGATTATTCGAATATTCGAATATTCGTTACAGTCTCCATAATCGAATATTATTTTTAAAAATCGATTTTATTTATATATATTTTTTTTATTATTTATATATATTTTTTTATTATTTATGTTTTTTTTTTTTTCTGGCTTAGTTTCAACCAAAATATATATATATGCTAATAATAGTAATAGTATTAATAATTGTAAATGGCCATTGGTCACACCACCAGTTTGTTTTACTGTAAACTTGGAGGAAGCCTGCGAGCAGAGCAGACTGCTGCTGCAGCACGCTACACACCGCCCCCGCCCCCACCCCCACCCCCACCCCCCCTCACACGTGCGACTAAAGATGAACAAAGCGGCAGCCGGCAGGTAAAAAGAGTTCCTCGTGGAACTACTTCGAACATACAAGTCCAAAGGAAGTTAAATGCAAGCTCTGCGAAAAGACGTTGGTCTATCACAACTCAACCTCAACAATGCGTTCGCATTTGAGTGCGAAGCACGCCAAAGAGGTTACAGAGAAAGACGCAGCACAGCTGGCCATTACCAACTTCACTTCAAGGCCACGTCGTTGTGATGACATGCTTGTTTGTAGTTTGTACTGTTAAACATGTTCTAGTAAAGAAAACGATTATTATTCGCAAGGGCTGCCGAATAATCGATTTTGATCATGGTCAGTTTCTGGCAACCCTACTTCGTGAAAATATCAGAAATGATCCCTTTTAGCTGAGAATTAAGAACGTATTACCAGGGCAGTATATAACTGGTACGCAGGTGCGCGGCAAACATCTGAAATGTGTAACTTCACTTGTGTCACTAAGGATCCACTGTTGAATTTACCACATATTATATATTTTAGAAACCTGAAGGCATTTTAAGATTTGTATGCAAGTATTATCCCAAAAACTCAGGAGCAGAACCGTACAACGGAATTGTGCCAAAAATACGCCAACTGGCTGCGGAAGGAGAATCCCCTGTGCACATTCTGTGCCCCGCGCACACACTGGGAAATCAGCTCGCAGTTCGCAGTGCTCCACTAGCATTTCACCAGATGGTAAGACCTGGGGATCACAATTAACATCAATGATCCATATGGCCCATTAATAACGAATCACACATTTTCCAGTTGCAATGTACCAAAACTTGAATTTACCGGAATCACAACTTGCACCATGAGCTACTTTGTATTTGATTATGAACATTTACTATAACCCTGCCTACCACAAGGTGTGATTGCCACGAATTCTGTCAGGTTGGAGCAGTCACCAAATTCTGTCAGGTTGGAGCAGTCGTCCATGTTCTTGGATGATTCTGCAAGTGGGAGGTCTGAAATGCACATGATACATAGTTTACTGGGGACAGTGAACATACTAAATTCTGTGATTGGTGTTTGTTATTGGCTAGTACAGAATATCAAACAACCTGTCTCTTACAGATAGAAAATACAAATCTCTCAAAGCATTTCTGCAACAAAACAAAACCCAGAAATATCAACTTACCATAATCAGTATGGATATGGATAACATATGTGACCCGCTCTATCGAAATCAGTTGGAAGTCGCAACGGCTCATTTCAAAATAAACGTGGATTTGCGTAAAACACAATTCTTTCGGGGTTCGGGTGTTTTGTTTGATTTTAAACAAACCAAGTCTTGGCTTTCAGAATATGAAACTTTTATTTCCAAACTCACACGATAAATACATTCTTTAAGCTTGTAAAGGGAAGATGACAGGCAATCGGCTCTTCCGCAGCGCCGCCCCCCCTCCCTCCGGCTGACATTATGAATGTAAGCGTAGAGTAATCATAGATAACACGGCAGGGTCCGTTACAGTTTGTTTTCATCTGATTTCAAATAAACAAAGTCTTGGCTTTCAGAATATTAAACTTGTTTCGGCAAATTCAGATGATAAATACAACTTTGAAGCTTCGGCATAATTACAAGCGGAGAACGGAGTAACTTTACGTCACAGCAGGCGTAACAACAGCCGGTGTTTCTCGTGAGTGTTTTCCCCGGGAAACAAACGCAATACACACAAATGCAAAATTACACAAACACACACACGTATACACACACACACGCAAGTTTCCCCCAGAGCTGTAATCCAAACGAAAATATCTTCCCTCCGTAGTATTTTGATCATGTGTTCCGCTAATAACCAATCAGATCGATGGATTCCAGAGAAGAGAAAACTTTGAAGGCCTTTTTCTCAAAATGATGACTCTGTGACAGTCATTATATAATGTGACATATGTTGCTTAATATTTGGAGTAGAACAACAATCCTGATATTAGAAAGCTAGGACTCTCCTCTTTCCAGCAGGGTATACAACACAAAATGTGTCTTCGGATCAATGCGACTGATTTCGATAGAGCAGGTCACATATGTCTTGGACTGTTGCAAGTTCAGGAAAGACATCCTCATCCACCTCTATGCCTTGCTCATCGGTGACTTTCAGCACTTTATTTTCTGGTATGAGAAACTTCTGTTGCACTGAAGCATAACAATAAACAATTAACAAAACGACTTTTACTACCCCTTCAATGGCTTTGAACAACACAGACAGAACTTACCTGCAAGTATGAAGTTTGAGAAGCTGACTTTGTCCAGTTTAACATATTTGTTTGTCCCTCCACGTTTTACCTTTAACAACATCTTGACCACTTAACCTGTTCAACCCGGAGGCCCGAGGGGGGTGTGGGGGTTTTTTTGTTCCCGAAACTGTGTCTCAGGGCTTCTTAACATTTAAAAACCTATTAATGTGTCACTTAACGGGAAGAAACTCAGCTAACTGACGATACGAACCATTTTTAACGAAACAAAAACACAAGTCTCACAAGAATGAGCCCCGAGCGAAAAAATGCTAACATACTTAGCACAGAACTCTAGGTATAGATACCCTTATTACATAACGGATCTGCACAAACAAGATATCGATTAGCAAGCTGAGATTCCACAGATTCTAGGGGTATAAGTATCATCACCAAGCGATCTGAACTCGCGACTGGGGAACCAAACACAGACATCACAACACAGACCATTACGGAGCAAAAAAGGGACATCGTCTTACCTTTGCTGTTGTCCTGATCAAAAATGGTGTTCAAATGGCATTAAAACGATAACATCGCTGCTGAAGGTTAATCCATAGGTTAATCCAATGTGTCTGTGTCACTTTGTAATGATTTCTGATAATCCATCGTCATATTTATGGCAACAACAAAAAAAGCTTTCATATATAGCTATTATGATAGCTACGAGAGTGCTACAGCTTCCGATTTTGGGCATTCTGGCTGTGCATCACTCTATTCACCAATGGGTAATGTTTAGATGGATTTCAGGAACTTTCCCTCGATTCCATTGGCTCTAACGGTTAAAAAGAGACGTCAATCATCAAAATCGACTGATGGGTTCCAGAGAAATGGAAAATCCACCCAAATGACCCCAGAAGTGAGTTTCTTTTTTCTAAATCTCTCTAAAAAAGGTCAAATTTAAATTGTTTTGCATCAATCTTGATACAAGGTACTTATATATGTTATAGTTTGGATTCCTAAAGCGTTTAGTCTACTATCCCATCATTCAAGGGTGGTTTGCACTTTAAGTAATGTTTTTTTTTGGACGGACACTATAATTTACATTTCTTCACTATGTTCAATCTGAATTTACTGTAAAGAAATAAAAAATCTATATTGATGCTGACTTTTCTACATCCAACTCACAGGTTTATCATTGCTTTGAGAAAAAAGATTATTAATGTAACCCTTTTAGAAGGGAAGATATGGTCATTTGTTCTGGGAATGTCATTTTCGAGCCTGAGACCTGAAAAACAGGCTCAGGGCTTAACAGGCTAAGGGGAAATAAATTGCTTATACTTTAGCAACACTGTGCGGTCACTGTAACAAAAGTATTTTTGGTAGCCATGTGTTATTTCTGAATTACTCTGTAACAGGGCTCTGTAACCTTTCTGACATATGAATATTTAAAAAAAAAAATGTGATCAGTGTGCCTAAAATATATGGACACAAGATGTGTGCAAACGTATTTAGTATCCTATCCATGTGAACATGATTTCAGTGGGGGGGGACCTAACATCCTCTCGGGGAGTCCGGGAGGATTTTTTATATTTTAAATATTGAAGTTAAAAGCATCAATCTGGTGCACGTTGAGAGCAAAATGAAGAGATCTATGGATACATCTCTCAACACCCATATGAAACAGAACTGTAAGCAGATTTTCTTTTTCTTTATGGATATTTTACAAATCACTCCCCTTTAAAACTGTATTCTTGTTTATTAATAACAACTTTTCTTTACTGTCATAGTATTTTATACCTGTTTTTCATTTATTCTCTTATTTTTTTATAACTATATTGATCATATAAAGGTGTGCCTCTACCTCGCTGAGCTGAGCTTATCACAACCTCTCAGTCTGTCAGGAGAGAGCTCTCTTCCACCTGGTTGTAGAAAAAGCTCCTTATATTCGTTAGCATCGCTAGCTAACCAGATGCAATAATACACACACACACACACACACACACACACACACACACACACACACACACACACACACACACACACACACACACACACACACACACACACACACACACACACACACACACACACACACACACACACACACACACACACACACACACACACACACACACACACACACACACACACACACACACACACACACACACACACACACACACACACACACGAGCTTGAGTGACACACAAAGACCCAGAAGTAGTGTTACTGTAATGTAGCATATTATTTTTGATGGCGTTATTGACGGTATGATCAGTATGTCAGATGAACAGATCACCACTGGGTTTACAACTAAAGACACAGTCACGCAAAAACTGCGCTGCGTTGCGTGCATGGCTTCCTTCTGCAGGTAACGGGTCCCGTCACTCTATGCCGCGATCCCCATGCCTGCTAGACCGGAGTTTCACATTTCTCATTGTTATACGCGTTACGTTTGTTTATACTTGTGGCTTTTGCCTGTTTGTGGAAGTAACTTTCTATTGTGTTCAAGAGGGGTCCCTAAGGGTTCAGCTCTTGAATGAACTCTGTTCTTGTCTCACTCTCTGGGCCAGTAGATCAAATCGGTGTATCATATACTCACAGCTTCGGTGTGGATGGGGTGCACAGCAAACAGAAGTGCTGTGACAAAGGCCAGGCGTGAGTCTTCAAACACGCAGCGCTCACACGTGTGCATGAGCAGGCAGGTTACAGCGCAGTGCAAACACACGTTGATGATGTGGAAGTAGAGAGGTGTCATGCCGCCCAGCAGGATGTTCAACCTGACAGACACAAAGATAGAAATCATCAGCACCTTTGAGGAGGGAGCTGCATCTGAGTTGTATCCGACAGTGAGAATGTTTAAAATCAGCGATAAAGACAAAGAATTCAGACTGATCGATTATTAGTACAACAGGCTTCTTTCTTTTTTCTCATTAACCTCAAACATATAAAAGACAAAAACGGTCAAACGTATCGAATACAATAGCTCAGCTTTATAGCTCTGTGGGTTACATGTCCTCGATGAAGTGATGTCTCATCACCCTGAACAGAATCCTGATCAATTTTCCGCACTGCAATGAATTACAAAAGAAAGAGCATCTTGCTTTGAGCGAGTTTAAGATTCCCAACACCAAATCACACCCTGTTTATCAACTTCAACTAATCATTCAGTGAAGAATAACAGTGAAATATTATATTTTCACAGGCTTCATCTAGAAATTGGTATTACATCAATTCCCTCTCCACACGACAGAATATCAACCAGCTTATATCTGATATGTATATGTATATTGTATTATTGAAAGAGAAGACGTTTTAAATTCAAAAGGAAAGAATATTTGCACATTAACATATTATGGATTTAAAATGGGAAAGTGGAAGAGGTCATTTTTGACAAACCATATCAGGCTTAAGTTTTTAACATATAACTTGTCAGTATGTACTATGTAGGGCTGCTTGATTATGGCAAAAATCATAATCACGATTATTTTTGATCAATATTGATATCACCATTATTGAAGACTTTGAAAACATCCATTTATTGAACTTTAAAAAAAGAAATAATAATAATTTGAACAGTATGTTTTTAACAGTTGATTACCCTGAACTTTAAGTATAATTCAACTGAAAAACCAATTAAAACAATTATAAAATAAATAATACATTTATATCCACATTTAAATAAATAATAAATACCAATAAAGAAGATCAACACATATTTTGGAGCGCACTTCCACAACCTACTGAACATATATAAATATTATAACTAATGTCACTCACAACCTGTAATGTTTAATTATACTGCTACACGTAGTACTCTTATTTTTGGTAACCCCTTATCCGTAAACAGGAAGTAGCAAGCTAAGAAGCTCCAGCTTGACGAGGTTAGTAAAAGTTGACTGTACACTAGAGCTGACCGGAGAATAAAGACACGGCAACTAAAGCTTCCCTTGTAACGTGTTTATATGGATTTATTTAACAGACTGCAAGTCAAAACACAACCTGGCCGAGAGGGCTTTTAGGGAGCGGCGAAAGTGCACACGCGGGCAAGATGTATAACGCAAGACGAATTGAGAGCATCATGGCGAAAGGGAATGCAGCAAAATAATCGTTTTATTTCGATTACGTTGTTTTCGTAATCGTTGCAAGCCAAAATCGTAATCGAGATTAAAATACGATTAATTGCACAGCCCTACCAGTATGGTGAGCCTACATGCAATTAACAAGACAGATATGTACTTAACATTAACACAAAAATAATGCACAACACTCATAGCCAGCATTTACATCTTTATTCCATTCCATGTGTCTCAGTGTATTATCGATATGAACCCCATTGTACTTATAGGAGCTGACCTGAGTTATGGGCACATTGACAATAACCACTGGCCTTAGGTAATGTAATTGTGTAATTAATAGGGTGTGAAACCAGGCAGAGTGAGTGACATGGTGTTCATTTCCACTAAGCCAAAGCAGTTTACAGTTGCTGACGGTGTAAGGTAATATCTATTGTCCTAAGTAATTGTATGTAGCCTGCTACAACTTTGTGATTGTTGTCTGAGTGTAAAATTGTTCTTAAAGTCCTAATTATCATATAAACATGTTCAAAGGAGTACACGTTACAAGGCCGTGCGGGGGGAGCTGCCAGACCCAGATGTCCTCAAAGTCAGCGAGGCATACAAGGACTTCTCAGCAGACATCGCACCACGAAAAAAAAAAACGAATGGCTCACTACTCACTACTTACTCAATAGTTATCCATTAACAAAAGTTTTGGATGCTAACTTATCTTGCATTAATATAACACTCTTTCAGAGGAAATGTTGGAAATGCACACATTATATATATTTTTTGCATCTACTTTCTGGATATTGTACATCTGTTCATCTGTTATATAAACTAGCATTACTTAAATATTCAGAGACTAATTGAAATGTTTAAATATGTATTTCCCCCCCGATATAACATCAACCTATGTTTTGTAAAAGTTTATTAAATTAATCTGTAAAATGTTATCATATTGTGGATTTATTCAATTATGTATTGTCCTATGTTATTTATGTGTGTGTTTGTTTTGAGGATATAATTAATTAGTACCTAAACATAGTATGGTATAACTGCTTTTTGTAATGACCACAATGAAATACACAATTGGTTTGGGAGCAACAAATCTTTTAATCGTTGTTGCCCAGGCTTGCCGAAATGAATGGAAACTGATCTCCCGATTATAACGGGACGAATTTGTACAAAGGGGCACACAGCAATGCAGGCCCGGTTCTACGGGGGTGCATGAGGGTGCATTGCACCCTCAGTTGAGTCGTTATGCACCCTCATTTGGAAAAAAAAAAGTGAAAAAAAAAAAAGTGAAAAATATTACATATATAATAATAATAATAATAATAATAAGTATAATAATAAGAAGAATTTAGTTGAAATAAAATCAATTGGAATTGTGGTTAAATAACATTGCTGCATTTATTTGGTCAATTTAAACGGTAAGTAACGTTATTATGTCAGGTGCGTGTGACCTGTGCCGCTGCGCGTTCGTCATCCGCAAGGTTCTTACAAAGCTATCAGTGTCAGTGATGGACATCAGAAAATGGTTAAAACAACCAGCCTTTATCGCCAGCAGTAACACTGCATCTACTGCAGGTAATAACAGTTCAGATCATGGGGACATTACGTTACCCGCGGCCACTGTCGTGGACAATAACGCCCGACTCGTCGGCTTTGCCCGCCTCGCCCACAGAGGCGGAGCAGCCGCAGCCGTCTTTGTTGCCCCAAACACTGCCACCCCTCAGCGGCCCGCAAGTGCCAGAGGACCTCGGCAAAACAGAGCCTGCCCAGGTATATTTAAAAAAGTGCCCAACTCGCCTGTACAGTGGGGTGAGGCGCTCATTTTGCAGCTCATGGTTTCAAAACAGAGATTGGCTGGAATATTCATGTAAAAAAGATGCCATCTTCTGCTATGCATGTAGACATTTCGGTTCAAGTAAGTCAGATGTCTTCACCACAACTGGCTACAACAACTGGCGCCATGCTCTTATAGGCTACGTGATAAGGGACTGGGAAGGCATGAATCAAGCAAAGAGCACATAGATCTCTTCATTTTGCTCTCAAAGTGCACCAGATTGATGCTTTTAACTTCAATATTTAAAAAAAAAAAAAAATCTTCCCGGGGGAGCATGCCCCCGGACCCCCCTAGAGGAGGTGAGGACCCCCTAGAGCAGGGGTCGGCAACAGGCGGACCGCGGTCCGGATCCGGACCCAGACGCCGACCTATACGGACCCGGAGCTATAATCAATACATTAATAGGGGATTTTCGGCGCCTCCCGCTTTTTTAACGCTGATTTGGGTGACTTGTGTAATTCGTGGAGAACCGAAGAGTTTTCGTTTTGGGGGTGGGGGGGAGGGAGTCCGTCCGTCAGTCCGACTGACGGACAACTTCTTACTTCACAAAAGAAGAAGAAATCTAGACCGCAAAAATAATTAAACAAGGAGTACCTGTTTTTCCTGGCCAAGGACAGGTTCCTTGAACACAACACGAGCGTAACGTGTCTTCACGTGGTATATGTCTCGTCTGAAAGGAATGCTGACAGAAAGCACCGGAACGCCGCTCCAGCCCTTAAAATATTGCAGTACCAGTGGCGGCTGGTGGAAAATATTTTTGGTGGGGCTATTGATAGAGTGAGTAAAAAACATTTTTTTGGGACAAATGACCCCTTAAATTAGGACTTCTGGTGATGTAATGGCGCGTTTCCAGTGCAGCGTGGAGCTCGCTTTAATGCTGCGTACAGACCGGACGCGATGCGAATATTCGCTTCGCTCTAAACGCTCCTATCGCATCGCTCTAGTCGCTCGAGTTTCACCGCAGCTGTCAGCTGTGTTTACTCGCATCATTCAAACAAGACGCGCTGGCTCGGGAGCTACAACAACATGAACATATTTTACCGTGATTACATTGTAATACACGTTTCTAAATGATGCCGACGTAACAACATACTGATACCGGTTAGTAAAAACCATGAATTAATGCTTTGACAAGTCTGCAGACAGACGGCAGGCGAAAAACCTTTTAGAATGCTTGTTCCCTGAATGGAGCTTGGCTAAGCTAACGCTATATATGCTCCGACCGTACACACTCACAACAACGGCCTACAGACATAAATAAACCAGCGACTGTATTCTCCATGACACAGACAGTCTGTGGTTTGTACTTGTTTAACTTTTGTCTAGTTTCTGAACAGATCGTATCTGTCCCCGGCTGTTTGAAGAGCAAGCATGTGAAACAAAAGATAGCATTTACCTGTTTGCATCCAGCTAGCCATGTGAGAAGCCTTGTTGATACGTTTTGTCTTTTTCACGAGCCTGCTGTGATATATACAAATCGGGTTGGTCCGGTCCAAGGTCTTTAAGTATCAATTTATCTCCCAAACTTCTCCTTTCAAAAGGATTGGAGAGTAGCTCTTGGGCGGACCGAGGCTCCGGCGACTCCACCTGCACACCATTCTCATCCAAATACTGCGTCACCTTGGTTACTCACGAGTCTAAAAACAAATCACGTCAACGCACGTAAGCAACATGGGCGCCAACATGGGCGCCAACGTGAGCGCCCACGTGACCAAAATATTTGACGGCGCTGATTGGCTGAAATTATGTTTCGGCGGCACAGTTTACTATTGAGACTTTTGCAACCTGCTGGTTGCTGCTGTTTCGCTCGGGGGCTCTGCCCCGTAATGATAAACTAATGCCATGGGCAAGGCCAGGCAGGAAACAGGTGACTTATCAGTAACTTTAAACATCGTAACACAATTTTAAACGAGATTGTATTGTAGATTATACATTTTTGTGATACTAATTGTATGATATTTACCTTGTTCATTAAAAATTTAAATATAAAATATATATATTTTTTTTAAATATATATTTTTTTATTTAATATTTATTTTTTACTTTGTATCTGGCAAGAGGTGGGGCGGCGCCCCTAGCGCCCCTATGGGCCGGCCGCCACTGTGCAGTACCCATAAGGAGCCGTACACATGCCGCAGTGTTTGCGTGGCTGTGTCTTTAGTTGTAAACACAGTGGCGATCTGTTGTTATTAGCATCTGGTTAGCTAGCTATGCTAACGAATTTAAAGCACTTTTCTACAACCAGGTGGAAGAGAGCTATCTCCTGAGAGGCTTAAATAACTTCAGCTCAGTGAGGTTAAGGCACACCTTGATATGATCATTATAGTTATTAATGAGACTAAATGAAAAACTGGTATAAAATACTATATGACAGTAACAAAAAAGTTGTTAAAAATAACAATAATAGAGTTTAAAAGGGGAGTGATTTGTAAAATATCCAAAAAGAAAAATATGCTTACAGTTCTGTTTCATATGGGTGTTGAGAGATGTATCCATAGATCTCTTAATGTTGCTCTCAAAGTGTACCAGATTGATGCTTTTAACTTCAATATTTTAAGCAAAGGTTGAGTTCAATAATTTGTACGACCCTCGGAGGATGTTGTAACAATTGAAAGGAAAAAGGTTCCCCACCCCTGCTGTAAATAATAATAAAAACCCTTGATTTTTAACTTAAAGGTGAGGTAGGTAAGTTTCAGAAACCGGCTCGAGATACACTTTTTGTTATATTCCATGGAATGCTCTTAACATCCCGATAGCAATGAATATCTTAAGTGCTTTGACAAAAAAATCATAAAAAAATGTCATCTGTAGAAGAAGCCGTAATACTGTAAAAAGTACAACTTGACTCCATGTCAGCCCAGATTTACAACCTCCTGGCAGGACAAGCTCAAGCTCAATTCTCACACTGAATTTAAAAAAAGTGAGTGATGGACTGCAATATAAGAGGGAAAGAAAGAGAAACTTTGAAACTGTTCAATTGTTATGATGTGTAAAGACTGATATTGTTCTATAATCGGCTGAAACTGTTAAGTCATGATGTGAAACGGTTAACAAAGAAAAAGGGACACTCAAGCTGCTGCTACACTTTATTTTATTCATCTAAAATTAAGCACTTTACACATATCCACAGTATTTAATGTTAATTGACAATAAATATTGTTGTTTTTGAATTGTACTTTCTTTATTTGATTGGCAGTCAGTTGTTGATTATGCAGACGTTGGTAAAGCTACAGGTCACTTCAATATATAACACACTAATTCATGAAGCAACTTAGACATTTTGATGTTCCGGACCTTTGCATGGGGAGATTTTCTCTAACTGGACCTCGTTGAATTTTAGTTGAAGACCCCTGCCCTAGAGGGTGTTAGGTCCACCCCCACTTATAAAAATAGCACTTTACCACTGCACCGTCTCTAATCTCAGATGCACCCTGAGTCATTTTGTTCTGGAACCGGGCCTGCAGCAATGTAGTGCCGACTTTCTTACCCGCTGGAAGCCCAATCGCTTTTCTTTAATCCGAAATCCGCTCAATATTGCTCTTGGTGTGTCATAACTAGGGATGGGTATCGAGAACCGGTACTAAATAAATACCGGTACCTGATTGGACGGTATCGGTATACCGTTAAGCTGCTGGACAAACGGTGCTGCTATCGGTATGTGTTACGTTTACTTCCTTAGTTTAACTTTAAACCATTCTAGTTGGTTGGGAACCCTCATCCCGTGTGATGTATCCGGTTTGAGACCCCTCTGATTGGCTACTGTAAATGCCACTCGTCATCTCTCTCAACAGCGCTCTTATTATTGTTGTGAGACTGCCGCAGGCATGGCGGACAGAGCGAAGCGATCGAAGGTCTGGGTGCACTTTAAAAAATGTAGTGGCGATAGTGCAAGGTGCAATCTATGTACTCAATTAGTTGCTTGTAAAGGTGGTAACACAAGCAACTTAATGAAGCATTTGCAAACGAGACACTCATTGAATCTAAAACGGTGCAGCGTATTTGACAGCCTAAACAATGTGGTTGCTAGCGATACTGCTAGTGCTAATAGTGCTTGCGGGCTACAGCCGCGCCGTGTGTAAATGTGACCTGAGCGAAGGCTCGCAGGCAGGTTAGCTGCTGCGCACGGGTAATATGTTTTGTTTACCTGAGTGAAGTATTGCAGGCACATCGCCTTGTTTTATTTATTTACACTGACCAGGCGCGCCGGATTCATTTTAGAAGTGGGGGGGGGGCAAAAAAGTGCGTGTGTATGGTCCATTCCCAAACCATGCCCTACACACTCCCGCTCCGTGACGGAGTGAACTCCGTGGAGTGACACATGAGGCTCCCTCCTGTCAGATGGAGGGAGTAAACACAGCAGCAAGCTTTGGGACTCCCCTCTCTCCGGCAGAAACAGGAAATGCCGTAACTATGTAACAACGGTTTCAAATCAGCATCTCTTTGACAAAAAATGTAAATGAATAACTCAAATAAAACTCCATCTTTCATTGTGTTTTTTTGTAAAGCTCTTTTAGTTTTAAACCTGATGTTTATAAGCTTCTTCGTTTTTGCAACAGTCTGTAAATATACACAACTTTATAATAAAATGCACACATTTACCTTTTTCTAGACTAAACACAGGTACGATCCTAAGTTAAAAAAATATGAGGTTATCATGAGGTTGTTAACATCGCAGTTTATCAGTGGATGTTTGCTGGAAGCCTGGAACTAGGCTTCTTGTAAACAGCGTGTTTCCTGACGGACACACACAGCGTTGAGACCGGTCAGGTAGCCTACCGCTGGCTACAGGTAATGCAATTCATGACACTTATTTCAAGAAATGGGCATAAATTATTTATTACCAAACAACAATTCTTGTGAAAAGAACGTAGGCCTATAACAAGCTTGTTAACAGTAACACAAGCTGTGATGTTGTGTAATTAAAATCACATGACTAAAATGTCCAATAACAGATGAGGGTGGAGCAACCTTCAAACAAATGTCCCACAATACATAGGGTAAAGCAAAACAAATATCCCCACGTGGCTACATCTAGCCTACTTAATCTTTTTACAGTTTGCCAAAGTAAACCTCCCTTCGCTCACTGAGCAAGCAGAAATTCCGGAGCACTTTTTTGAGGTCCAAGCCGTCGGTCAAATCTTTGTGGATGTGGAAGAAGAGAAGGTGATTTAAGCGGCGCTCGGACTAGTTGAACGAAGGAACGTCTTCAACCGACGGAGGCTGGAGAAGCTCCGCTCAGCTTTTGCATTGGACATCGGCACAGTCAAATAGCCGTAGAAGCTTGTTCACTTCACTGAAGAGGGATTGCGTGCCTCGTCCCTGTGCCGCCAGCATGTCCGCGATTGAGGCCCCTGCTTAACAAATAAAGTAAACAACGTAACAAATAAACAAATCTAAGCTTTTTTATTGGTTGTAATTTACATGGATACATTTGAATGGTGTGACAATGTCCTATTTGATTGGGTTAAAATGTACATATTCTTCCCGTTATGTCTGCCTGCTTTATTTTACCTTATGCAAAGTGACCTGCTCTATCGAAATCAGTCGCATTGACCCGAAGACACATTTTGAGTTGTATACACAGTTGGAAAGAGGAGATTCCGAGCTTTCTAATGATATCAGGATTGTTTTTGTACTCCAAATATTAAGCAAAATATGTCACATTAGCCTATATAATGAATAGAGTCATCATTTTGAGAAAAAGGCCTTCAAAGTGTCCTCTTCTCTGGATCGATCCGATTGATTATTAGCGGAGCAAATGATCAAAATACTACGCGGGGAAGATATTTTTGTTTGGATTACTGGTCTGGGGGAAACTCGTGTGTGTGTTAGGGGTGTAACGGTATCCGTATTCGGCCCGTACCGTCACGGTTCGGACGTCACGGTTCGGCACATGCAGTCACACGACGAATACGCCTTTTTTTACGAGTGGGAAACAAGTCTGTCATTCAGGGCAGTATCCACTACACTATTTATAATCCAGGGGGCGGTATTGCACCTAAAAGCTGTTTGCCAGCCGCCCTTAAACAACAAATGAAGAACAAGAAGAAAACACAACAAAACGAACAAAATACAAGAAGAAGAAAAGTTAGTAAGGCGATTACAGATAACACACAGGAGCTAGAACCCACCTGCTTCTTTTAAATCAGCTGTGGGAACATTTCGGGTTCCCTGTGGACTACAATAACGATGGAGTGCGAGTGGTGGATCGGACGAGGTCGGTGTGTCGGCGTTGTTCGATAGCGGTGCGGTATGCTAATGGTAACACACGCCAAACATGCTAAATCATATCAGAAGACATCACCCAGATTTGCCAATCACCAGAGCCCGGCAAAAGACAACCGCTGTTCAACAGCTGATCCCCGCTGTTTTTAAGAAGCCAACAGACATGAAAGCCGAGAGACCAAAATAAATAACGGAAGCTTTTGGCATATGTTTTCAACGACTTTGCGCTCTTGAAACACTTTCTTATTATTTATGATGTCATATTTTCAAGACATCCTTTTTAGTTTTACAGCTTGATGAAACCTTTTTGTTTGACATCAGGCATTATAGATAATCTGGCCATCTGAGTGTGTGGTTTGTTTTTAACTGTTTAATACAGTTAATTATTCAAAATGTCAGAGTTCCTTATTTTTAAACTGAAACTTGCACTACTGTTCAAAAATAAATAACAACAAACCTGGAATTATGCATTTGGGACTTTTTTTTTGCTTTTTGTTGTTGTACCGAACCCGTACCGAACCGTGACCCCCAAACCGAGGTACGAACCGAACCGTGACTTCTGTGAACCGTTACACCCCTAGTGTGTGTGTATACGTTTGTGTATTTTGTGTACACCGGCTGTTGTTATGCCTGCTGTGACGTTAAGTTACTCCGTTCTCCGCTTGTAATTATGCCGTTACAAGCTTCAAAGTTGTATTTATCATCTGAATTTGCCGAAACAAGTTTAATATTCTGAAAGCCAAGACTTTGTTTAATTGAAATCAGATTTTAAAAAACTGTAACGGACCCTGCCGTGTTATCTATGATTACTATATGCCTTACATTCATAATTTTAGTGGGAGGGAGGGGGAGCGTCTCTGTGGAAGAGCAAAGTGGCGAGTGAGCTGTCATCTTCCCTTTACAAGCTTCAAAAATGCCTGTAGCTAATGAGATTGAATATAACAATACAAAATAACAAAATATAGCCTACACAGCTAGATCAGATGGCGTTCTTTTTAGATGCGACTTTAGAGTAGAGGGGAATTATTGAAACGGGATTTGTACAGTGTTCCGCGCCGTGTACGTGTGTATTTGTATATTTTTGCGTTTGTGTGTATTGTGTTTGTTTCCCGGGGAAAACACTCACGAGAAACAGCGTTGTTGTTATGCCTGCAGTGACGTCAAGTTACTCCGTTCTCCGCTTGTAATTATGCCGAAGCTTCAAAGCTGTATTTATCATCTGAATTTGCCGAAACAAGTTTAATATTCTGAAAGCCAAGACTTTGTTTATTTGAAATCAGATGAAAACAAACTGTAACGGACCCTGCCGTGTTATCTGATTACTATACGCCTTACATTCATAATGTCAGCGGGAGGGAGGGGGAGCAGCGCTGTGGAAGAGCAGAGTGGCGAGTGAGAGGCGAGCTGTCATCTTCCCTTTACAAGCTTCAAAAATGCCTGTAGCTACTGAGATTGAATATAACAATACAAAATAACAAAATATACACAGCTAGATCAGATCGCGTTTTCGATGTGACTTTAGAGTAGAGGGGAATTATTGAAACGGGATTTGTACACGGCATCCGCCGCTGCGAAAATGTGGGGCAGGGCTGAAAAGTGGGGGGGCCAATGGCCCCCTGGCCCCCCCGCTTCCAGCGCCCTTGACACTGGCAGTGTATTAATGTGAGCTCCTACCAGTAGCGTAGGCAGAAATGTACTTTAGGGTGGGCCTGTAAAAAATAGGGTGGGCCAGATTGTTCTTCTGTGCATCAGAAGCTAACAACAATCCCCGCCGGTACCGGTGACAGATTACTTTTAGAATACTTTTGGAATACTTTCTTTTTCCATAACAGATGGGTATGTTTTGGTGAACAGGAGACACGTATTTTACCGTTTTAATGGCTTATCAAGAGCACAAACACAACATCTTGGTGCCATTCTGGACAGCTCTCATCTGCACCACACGTAAAAAACATCACCCGGACTGCATTCTTCGTACTGTCTTAAAACCTTTCCTTAGACTATGTTATGAATTGTAAGGTGCTTTGAAAGGCGCCCCTAAATAGAATGAATTATCATTATTATGTATTATTATTATCTGAAACGATGTAATAACTTTTAAAACTTTTTCCAGTCACTTGCCCCATGCATTCAGCAGCAGCAGGCCATTCACTTTGATTTTATCCCGTTATAAATGTCATCATTTCGACAATAAAGAAATGCTACATAAACGTTATCTTGCACATTTTATCTAACCATCTCCATTTCTAACTTGCAATATATTTTAAAAGAGATCTCTCTCTCATCTGCGTGCGGGGGCGGGGCCTCACAGACACGCTGCATCTCTCTCTCGCTGCAGCTCCGTGCAGTGTGCACACAGTTCTGCTGGTAATGAATATTACATATTCTGATTACGTAACGCCGTTACATGTATTCCGTCACAACCCAACCCTGTGTATATCTCTCCGGACTGTCCACCAGCAGATGAAAAACACCCACCTCTCCGCCTCTTCCAAGGGACGAGGGAACAGTGCGGCAGAGAGTTTCCATTAACATTTGTTTTCTTCTGACAGCCCAGCAGCAGGAGAGGTGGGGAGAGGGAGGCGGGGCTATTTCATCGTTATCAGAAAATGATCATATAGATCGCTGCTAGATGAGGGCAGTGGGGGCTCTTCTTGGAGTCTGGCTTTTTTTTAAAAACCAAAGTTCATTAGTGAACTTTGAGCCATCATTTATTTTGCAGGCAGCTCTATGCCTCTCTCATGTTATTATGGCGCGCGCCGGAACCTATGACCGGAACCAATGACCGGAACCAATGACCGGAACCAACAATCAGTTACCGTAAATGAGTTCGGTTCAGAGGACAAAACACATACAACATTAATTAAATTCGATATTTGTTCACTTGAATTTCACTTTGAATTCTTGGATATTCGCAATGGGTAAATACATTTTTTTATAATAATAAAATAATTAATCAAAATAAAAAATAATCTTTTCTTTTTTTTAAATGACACCGAAGCTTTCTCAGGGTGGGCCAATGAGTAAACTGGGTGGGCCTGGGCCCACCCTGGCCCTATGGTGGCTACGCCACTGGCTCCTACACCTATAATAATTTGGCATTTCATTGAATGCTTTATAAACCAAACAGTTACACTTACAGATGTCATTGTGAATTGGAAAACTGCATTTAAATGTTGTTAAAGGTCAACGTTTCAATGTATGGTTCAGCAATTGTTGGTCGTTTACTAGGAATTGACATATTTTAAGCTCAAATACTTTGTTCTATATTTAAACCTTCAGACACATTTTGACGTGTTTCAGTTCAGCACATCACTTATTTTGTGATGATTTGTGTACAATCCAGAATAATATACGTACTCGCCTTTATCTTTTTGCCATCTTAGCCTTTTGACCAATTTCTTCATATCACAGTTTTGCATGATGTCACTGTAGGACAATGTTTGAAGGATCTCTTGTCGAGCTAGGTTGTCAGTTTGAAATGTCTGAATGAAGATGTAACTGATTTACAAATGTTAAAAAAAATAAAATGTAAATGCCTCTTTTCATCCTCTGTCTGAGGGAAAACCCCAACAAGCATGATAGGGCGAGCCAGGCCCCTTTAAGTTATTGTATTTATTTTTGTCTGCTTCCGAGAAGCTAATGTATAAGTTATACAGTTATTTCTGCAAGAAAATTACAATAAAATGACTGTTTAATCTTCACATCTTGTATTCATGTCTATAATTTTGAGCACCAAATGATTGAAAAGTATCGATAAGAGTATCGAAAAATACCGATACCGATAAGCAGTAGGCCTACCGGTATCGGTATCGATAAAATACTAACGATACCCATCCCTAGTAATAACAAACTGTCAAACTGTCAAAACTCTGGACTCAAACCGGAAGTACTCGGCCTCACACCCACCCGCCGGAAGTTGATAGATGCCATCTTGTGCACAGAGCCTATTGGATGTTCTGTCTACACCTGTTGATGTGAGGCTAATGCAGGATTTGCTAGCTTGATGCTACCGGCATTTAGCTGCAGTGACTCAACAAATTGCCTCTTAAAATGTATCGTCAGCAATGTATGACAAGCAGACTGCTTGTTTAATGTAGACTCACACCAATAGCTCAATATGATCATAACACGATTGCTTTCATATCAGAGATCAGATGAGATGAGGTGGAGCTGCCTCCAGCAATAGAGGATGAGGCAGAGAGAAGCAGCAGTAGCACAGGGTTGCAGTAGGTATGTTATGCTGTAGTCAGGTGATTTAAATGTATCAATGAAAGGAAGAAGTGTAGGCTACATGATAAGAAGGGAATACAGTTTGAATAAAAGTAATACTTACTTTTTAATGTACGAATACTTTGTTACTGTACGATAACAATAACAATAATCCACAGCTCCTCTCTCTGCTCCAGAGGATAAAAAAAAATTCAACATTTTTTTTCCGGGGAACCCCCTGTTGGGGGGTACCCGAGCAGCACCCTGCCAAGGCAGTAAACCTAGGGGAAACCCTGCTTAAAGTACTTTTTTTAAACACTATGATTGTATATTTTTGATCGCAAGACTTCTGCTGTTATTTAATAATAATAATAATAATAATAATAATAATAATAATTCCTTACATTTATTATAGCGCTTTTCCCGTGCTCAAAGCGCTTTACAAATACACACATTACACATATTTTGTATACATGCAATGGTCAAAGGAGCAAGTTCAGGTGAAGTGTCTTGCCCAAGGACACAACGGCTTTAAGTAAGATTCCATGTCAACGCTGCACTGTTACTGTTAAACAATTCCGTATTGCTACTTGTACTTAAGGATTACATCAGAGTACTTCCACCACTGCTAATATCAGTGATAGAGCTACAGAGCTGTGCAACAAGTCCACATACACAGTGCGTGTATGTGCTGGCTAGGTGTCATCTGAATGGGTTCAATCCTAAAGAATAAAGTTGTACTGTGGTCAGGGGGCTGCTCTCCTACTCTCACTCATAGAAATATGACTGACACATCTCTATGATATAACTACCACACATATTGGGAGTTTTAGTGTGACCAGCACACTCGGTGTATTTTGTATGCCACGTGAGGCTCCTCTAACAAGGTGTCCAGAAGAAATGTGTAGCTTGAATCATTCTAAATGGAGCTTCTGCAATCCCTTCCCTTCACAAGGGGACAGCTGTATGACGTCAGCGTTGATAGCGTGTTTATATATCATGCAGGCGCTCGTCAGCGACATGTCTTGCGGGTCGTTAACCCTGCACTTTAACTACATTTGGTGTTATTGTTGGGAAGTGAAGGTGGAAACACAGAAATGGCAAAGCTGGGAAAACTAACCTGAAGGTGAGGATGCACAGCGGTCTGTAGGACTTGTGGCTCGTGTTGTCCGCCATCCTCTTGCCCCAGAAGTCGTTGCTGAAGACGTTCTTGAGGCTGGAGCCGGGTCGGACGTCCGGGTTGTTGATGATAGCCCACACATCGTCGTGCACCAACTCTCCGTGGAGAGAGCTGCTGTAGCAGGCGGCGCACACGGCGGCGAGCAGGGCGTATCGACCCACAGCCAACACCACCTCGGGGCGGACGGTTAGCCGTGGCGGCGGGGGGGACTTCTTCTCCCGTCTCGGTGCTGTCATGTCAGGCCTGGCTTGTCCCGCTGCAGCGCTGTGCTGAGGGTGGATCCAGGGGCCCCGGAGAACACGTCCATCCCGCCGACAGAGAGCGGTTGTGTGTGAGGAGGTTGTAGTTGAGCTCTGCTGCCTTCAGGTGAAGTCGGGGAATGCCAGAACCTTGGTTTCTCTATGCCCTCCTGTCTATTCGGTTATTTTATTTCGTTGTGGCTATTATTTAACTTTAATTGGTTCATAAACACATTTGTCTATAAACATAGATGTATATGATATTTCTTCTTAAACATTTTCTATAATTAATTGTCTTAAAAGATACTTTTGAAATCATTTGTTATATTTCAACAGTCGTTTGAGAGAAAGTTCTGGAATTTACGGTAACAGACAAAACCTCAAAATGTGACTGAAAAACATCATAGATGAAAAAAGAGAGACAAGTTTGTATATCCTCGTAGACTTGCATTTCTTTGTGCGGTTGTCAGATGACAGACGGTTAAAAGCCGTTTCTTATGAACATGCAAACGTGTATCTTCTCATACAGCAAGAATAAACAGGTGCAAAATAATTATTCTGGAGGAATGAGCCTAGATAGCACCATGCTGTCTGTATCAAAAGTCTGATAACATTTCTACACGAGGAGATGAACGGCAAATATTTAAATAGGCTACACTGAATGTAATATTATTGGGAAAGTATGATTTTTCTATGTATAGTATTCCTTTTCTTTTGTTATTGACAGGTTATTACGTCTAGAAATTGGACAAAATGCACGATTAAGTCATTATTTTATACAAGCTCATGTGCAGTACTAGAACGCAACATCAGTTCCGAGAACCCGCCTGCGGACGCATGCGCAGCAGCACTTGCCAGGCAGACAGAAACATCAGTGCAGAAAACCAATACAGTTCTGCGGCACACACTTGTCCTTTCTATCGCACACCGAGTCAATAGTGACACACGACACGAGTCTAGTGACTGCAGAGTAAGGAGACACATTACAGGCTGTTTTGAGTCCTGCAGGAGAGTTTCTATATATATATATATAGTGGAGGAAATAAGTATTTGATCCCTTGCAGATTTTTTAAGTTTGCCCACTTACAAAGAAATTAACAGTCTATATTTTTAATGGTAGGTTTATTTTTAACAGTCGGAGTAAGAATATCGAAAATAAATCCAGAAATTGACATTATATAAAAGATAACAATTGATTTGCATTTAATTGTGGGAAATAAGTACTTGGTGGAGAAACCCTTGTTGGACGTCAGACGTTTCTTGTAGTTGGTCACCAGATTTGTGCACATATCAGGAAGGATTTTGGTCCACTCCTCTCTAAAGATCCTCTCCAAATTGACTCAAAACCTTAAGGATTGGCGGTTCTAGACCAATTTTACTGGGGGGGGGGCAGGCTGGGGCCAGTTATTTCATGAGAGGGGCACAATAAAAGCGGGTTAAAAAGACAAATACAGTAAAGTAATTGTGTAAAATAAACAAACTTTTATATAAGGTAATGAACAGTTTAATCTCCACTGTACATCCGGTCTCTGATTTGATTTAGTTCGAATACATCGTAATCAGTGGCGGCCGGCCCATAGGGGCGCTAGGGGCACCGCCCCACCTCTTGCCAGATACAAAATAAAAAATAAAAAAATATATTAAATAAAAAAATATATATTTAAAAAAAAAATATTTAAAAAAAATATATATTTTATATTTTAATTTTTAATGAACAAGGTAAATATCATACAATTGGTATCACAAAAATGTATAATCTACAATACAATCTCGTTTAAAATTGTGTTACGATGTCTAAAGTTACTGATAAGTCACCTGTTTCCTGCCTGGCCTTGCCCATGGCATTAGTTTATCATTACGGGGCAGAGCCCCCGAGCGAAACAGCAGCAACCAGCAGGTTGCAAAAGTCTCAATAGTAAACCGTGCCGCCGAAACATAATTTCAGCCAATCAGCGCCGTCAAATATTTTGGTCACGTGGGCGCTCACGTTGACGCCCATGTTGCTTACGTGCGTTGACGTGAGTTGTTTTTTAGACTCGTGAGTAACCAAGGTGACGCAGTATTTGGATGAGAATGGTGTGCAGGTGGAGTCGCCGGAACCTCGGTCCGCCCAAGAGCTACTCCAATCCTTTTGAAAGGAGAAGTTTGGGAGATAAATTGATACTTAAAGACCTTGGACCGGACCAACCCGATTTGTATATATCACAGCAAGCTCGTGAAAAAGACAAAACGTATCAACAAGGCTTCTCACATGGCTAGCTGGATGCAAACAGGTAAATGCTATCTTTTGTTTCACATGCTTGCTCTTCAAACAGCCGGGGACAGATACGATCTGTTCAGAAACTAGACAAAAGTTAAACAAGTACAAACCACAGACTGTCTGTGTCATGGAGAATACAGTCGCTGGTTTATTTATGTCTGTAGGCCGTTGTTGTGAGTGTGGACGGTCGGAGCATATATAGCGTTAGCTTAGCCAAGCTCCATTCAGGGAACAAGCATTCTAAAAGGTGTTTCTCTGCCGTCTGTCTGCAGACTTGTCAAAGCATTAATTCATGGTTTTTACTAACCGGTATCAGTATGTTGTTACGTCGGCATCATTTAGAAACGTGTATTACAATTTAATCACGGTAAAATATGTTCATGTTGTTGTAGCTCCCGAGCCAGCGCGTCTTGTTTGAATGATGCGAGTAAACACAGCTGGCAGCTGCGGTGAAACTCGAGCGACTAGAGCGATAGGAGCGTTTAGAGCGAAGCGAATATTCGCATCGCGTCCGGTCTGAACGCAGCATTAAAGCGAGCTCCACGCTGCACTGGAAACGCGCCATTACATCACCAGAAGTCCTAATTTAAGGGGTCATTTGCCCCAAAAAAAAATGTTTTACTCACTCTATCAATAGCCCCACCAAAAATGTTTTCCACCAGCCGCCACTGATCGTAATATTGTAACCTTTTTTTTGGAGGGGGCCACAGGGGGGTCCCTGGTCAGTGTTACGGGGGCACTGGCCCCTGTTGCTTTGCTGTTTTTAGTGAAGTCTGACATGACTTGAATTCTGACAGTTTTCGTCTGAAAAAGACCTCGGCTTTACCAACACTCTCGGGGTGTTTGGTACTCTGGAGCCGCTGCATGTGGGCTGGCTTCATGGAATTATTTGACAGGATTGCGCCACAAGAAAACACTGTGACTGCAGTGGATTATTCGATGTAAAGGTAAATCCATGAGAAATATTTTCCTAGGCCAATACCTTTGACCGAGTTTATCAGTTTGTTCTGCCCTCACTGAGCACAGGCCTGCAACCTTGGGCTGCTCTCAGTGTTTTGTCTCCTTGTTGCTGCCTGTTGGCGTCAGCTGATAGAGGTGTTAGTGCTTTATCTTGTTATGCAGCATGTTGATTATTCTCTCAGAGCTAAATAGTGTATACAAGTGTATTCAGCAGAAATGGGTTAAACCTCAGGGAGAGCAGCAGAGGAGGGATCCCTCTCCCAGGACGGACAGACGTGCAATAGATGCCGTGTGTAAATTGAAAAGATAATACATTTGCAACAAAGGTAGTCCAAATGTTTGGAAATGCATGTGTGTATAATAGGAAGATGAATCCACGAGGATGTCCATCCAGGACCGATGATCCAGGACCACAGCCACGACTCAAGATCCAGCGCTCGCCATCCAGGACACAGGACCGCAGGATCATCCATGACTCCGGGTCCCGGCGTATATAGACACCAAAAAGAAAGACATGTGGGGAAGCTGGGTTAATCGGAACATGAGAGGACACAGGGAGAGACAGAGAGAAGGAAGAAGGAAGATGTCCCCATGAGAGGACACAGGTAGAGACAGAGAGAAGGAAGAAGTAAGATGTCCCCCGACAAACTAAGCCGATATCAGCAAAACTAGGGGCTGAATCTAATCAGCCCTAACTATAAGCTTCATCAAAAAGGAAGGTCTTCAGCGCACTCTTAAAAACGGATAGGGTGTCTGCCGCCCGAACACAAACTGGAAGCTGATTCCACAAATGTGGAGCTTGATGAGAAAAGGCTCTGGCTCCCGTTGTACTTTTAGAGACTCTAGGAACAACCAACAACCCTGCATTCTTGGAACGCAATGCCCTAGTAGGCCAGCAGGGTATAATGAGTTCTTTAAGGTAAGATGGCGCCTGTCCATTAAGGGCTTTGTAGGCGAATGGTACGCTGTATGTCATGGGGAAAAGTGACAGTGACAAGTGTGGGAACTGTGGAGTTAGGGAAAATGTGGAACATATTTTATTACATTGTGTCAACTATAGAGTTGAAAAAGGAAAATTAAGGGATAAAGTTTTAGAGGCAGAGAGGGAATGGAGTGTGGTTGGTATTCTGGGAACAGAAGGAGAAGGAGTAAGAGCTACGTACCAGAAAGGCACTGTTCACCTTTTTGAGGGAAACTGGGATAGGGAAAATAATCTAACAGTAGGTTAGAATAAGACCATGGATGATTTGTTTTTGGTTTTGTTTTATTTATTTTATGGTTTCTTAGTTTTATGTTTTCGATATGCTGGTTTATTAGAGGGATGACATGATGATGCACACTCGTGTACAGTACCAAAAAGTACCAAAAGCTGTTTGCGATCCGCCATTAAAAAGAGAAGAAGAAGAAGAAGATGCTGGTTTACCGGTATGTTTGATACGTAGAGAGGCTGCATCCAGGGCCGCCCCTGGCCAACTTGGGGCCCCAAGCAACATTGTGAGATGAGGGCCCCCCCCCAACCGACAGGAGTGAACAACATTTTTTTGGAAACAAAGTAGGCTACTTTGCAAATATAATTCCTGTTTATTATTATTATCAACACAGTTACTTGTTTATACAGTGAGGTAAATGGTAAATGTGCCTGCATGTCGTTCAGTATGCGTTTACAGGTGAATGCGTCTGCATTTCCTGCAAAATACTAGCCTCAAAAAGATTAAAATATAATTAATGCAAATAAACTACTTCTACTAATAATCATAATCAATTCAATAATATAAATACTATATTATTTTTATTATAATATAGTTGTAATATAGTCAAGACAAAACATGCTTATGACATGCTCAAAAACTGATATTTCTTAAATCTGTATTCAACTGTAGTTCCCTCTGTCAGCAATGTATCAACAACTACACACATTTCTATCAGTATTTCTCTGTGTCGTGGTTGACATGATGATGACTGTTAGGAGTTAAGGGGAGAGGCTGAGCATCACCATGAAATGTGCAAATTGACATAAAAATGAATAAAAGGGGAAAAATGCTCCATGTTTTTTAGGCTGTAAACTTGAACTGTTATGTAAGCCAATAGACAGACAGTGTATCACTCTTCCTCCTGTACATTAGCAGATAAAAGGCATCACATACTTGAATGAATGGTAAATAAAGAATGCTGGAAATAACTGCATCTCCATTAGCCTGATGCTCTGCAGAGACTGCCTTCTTCATGTCGTGAATTGCACCTGATGTTTTAATATGGTAATTGACAATTTGACTTATGCAAGATTCGCAAGTTGTACATTTGACTCATACAATAACCCACCTTTGAGTGATGCCCTAGTTTCTTCATGTTTTGTTTTTTTTCCCTCTTGCTTGCGCCGGACTGAAACTGTCTTTTCACCGACATCTCTTCACCTGCACTAGTGGCTGTATCAAAGCCGTGATTGGTCAGATGTCGATTCATTGCAACGGTGTCGGGTTACAGACGTGCTCCCCTTCTCAACTCTCACTCTCACTCTCGCGTGTCAGCGGGGGGTGCGCAGAGAACTGCGTACAGTAGCTGAGGCCCTCTGGGCGGGGGCCCCCTGCGCAAGGCGGGGCCCCATGCAGCCAGCGTGATTGGCCTGTAGGGATTAAATGGTATCCTTGCGTCCCTCACTTGCATCGTTTCCCTGCGTTTAGTCCATGCATGTATAATAAGAACTGGATACAGAGTGGGAGGCGTGGCCTCATTAATTCCTATGAGAGTTGCTCATTGGCGCATGATGATAAAATGGGCCAACTTTTGAGAGAGCGAAACGTCACAGCTTACCCGGCATGCCTGAGAAGTACCCGTGTGTGCGCTCATAGAGCATGCGCAACTTTAACCACGCCCCCCAAAAGGCTCGTTCACATTAAGCACGTCAATTTGCGTACACGTAACAGCACCTGCACGTTCATGACAGCATGGTGTTGGATTTGTTATGATGGATTTGATATTAACGAGGCGGCCGCGGCAGTTAGCAGCTAACGGCTAGCTAGTAATTATGCTAAGTTACACATCAATCGTTATGTACTTTTATCAAATCAAATCAAGTTTTATTTATATAGCACATTTATAAACGATCTTTGGTCGAGCCAAAGTGCTGTACATATAATAAAAATAGCCTACAGTAGAGACACTTTACAGCAAATACAACAGCACAGATTGTTCAGAATATCAGTATGAGAAAAACGACACCCTCTCCTTAGACCCTCACATCGTACAAGGAAAAACTTCCAGAGAAAACCCACAGTTTAAAGGGAACACATCCCTCCCTGTGAGCCCAGTGTGCTCCGATTGGTCGGGACCAGTCGGGACGTTGTGAATCGCGCTAAGCTCCTTGGAGGTGTGATTTCCTTGTTTAGTGAAACACAGCCAAACTCACCCTGAGCACACACAAAGTCACAGCCGAAGTAGAAACAATAAGTGTGGCTTGATATTGAGTAAGGAAAAGGTTGATAAACGCTGTGAGGGTCTGCAGAGAGAATGTCACCGCAATCCCAACTGTCTGTTATCAGCCTGCAGCCAGGGAGGAGAGATCAGCAGAGCTGCTGCACCGAGTGTGTGAGGAAGTCCGTGGATTGGTCAATTTGGACCAATCAGCGGGGGCTTAACGTAACGGCTCCGCGGACGTAACATAACGGCTCCACAGATTGGTCCATTTGGTTCCGGGGACGACATGACATCATGATGTACCCGGAAGAATCAAATGGACAGTGAGTATCTCCAACGAGGCGTTTTGGGGAGGTATTTTCTGTTTTACTCGCTACAGGGTGCACTTTGAGGGTTTTGACTCTGCAGACCGTTTACATGCATAAAAACCTTCATAACAACAAGGGGACGGGCAATAACCGGTGTAGGTACCAGATGTGTTCGGGGTACCAGATATGTTCGGGTGTATTTCCGTCATATCCGTCTACTCACCTCCCTCTGCTCCCAGCGCTCTGCTGCCACACACCGGCCGTCTGCGGAACTGCAGCCGGAGGAACTCGGTACAGCTTGTTCTGTGTGTGTACTTGTGCACATAAATAATGTTTCTAATTATTTACAATTAAAAAATATATATATTCTGCGTTACTTTAGCCAACACTTTTATAAGGCCACGAGATTAGATAATTACGAAATGTGTAGATAGAATACATATCTTTCAGGTTGTTATTTTGTCATTTTTTAATGTTTTATTTACCTTTTATTATTTTTATATAGTATCTGAACTTTGGAGAGGAGTTGGGAGACACACGACACATCAAATCACATCTACAGATCAAGACGAAGCGAATGGAAGTAATCCCAGCGTGAACATGTTTGTGAAAACGTGTGCAAAGTCTCCGAAAATCCTAATAAGCTCATATTTGAATTCCCCATAAAAAAACACATCATTCAGTAAAAACAAGGCCCCACTGATCATCTGCTCCCTGATCTCTCTGCGAATTGAAAGTACTTATTGCCGGAGATCGCATGCTGTGGTTTTATTAAATGTGCCAAGTGCTAGGACTGTCTTAGAGAAGAAAGCTTTTAGATGTGCAGCTCCACTAACATGGAACAGTCTGCAAAAAGAATGGAAAATTACCAAGCTAGTACCACTACATGTTTTTAAAGCTTGCTTGGATGCTACACAATCAGATGCTGTTGGTACCTGGACATGTGGACACACCACAGCTGAAAACTTCTCCACGCTGCTTTCAAACTCTGAGTAAACAACGTACGCTTCACTGGGAGGCTGTCTGAAGGTGTACACATGTCTCAGATGGACTTGGTATCACATTAGGAACGATATTCAGTGATAATTCAGGCAACAATAGCTGGTTTTAAGGATTTATTCGAGCGGATCACAGCTTAACACAGCTGAAGACTTCTCCACGTTTAAATGATTTATTGGAGCTCGCAATGTTTTGAACAGACATCCCCAGTCAACTCGTTTTTCTTTTTGTAGTCCTCGCTGTTCGCGTCCGGATATCGCCATCGTAACTACAACCTCACACACGGGTACTGAATGTGCATCAAAGTGTTCCTATCCAGCCAAATATACCAAAAGATTTATGTAAACGACAGAAGAAGCGATCGAAATGTGTATTTCAGTCGAAGGCCACGCCTCCACATCTGTCAACCAGTTGATCGGGGAACCAGTTAAACCGGAACACCGGCCACAGCTCCTGGAGGACGCGTTAACAACCCGTAGCTCCGACTGTCAGTCGCGAAGCTGCACGCGGCCAGCTGCTTGCAGAGAAATCCCTCAGATCAAACGTTCAAACCTGAACGCTGTAGGCTACAAGAATGTTGCCGCGGTACTCTCGCGAAGCGAGAAGATGAAAAGGAACCGATCCACTAATGACGCCGGCCTATGTAGCCGTAGTCACAGGTGACTTTGTTGTTATTGGTACTCGAACTGCGCATGCGTGCCATGGACATATCCAGTGCTATAAGCACCGCCTCTGGCGGTCATTAGGGACGAAATAGAACCCGCTGTATCCAGTTCTTATTATACATCCATGGTGTGGAGGGGGAGTGGGCTATCAAGCCCTCAAACAGCGAGTCTGCAGCATGGATGTATAATAAGCACAGAAATCTAGATGTAGTCATGGACTCTGACCTGAGTTTCAACAGTCACATTAAAACAGTTACTAAATCAGCCTACTATCACCTAAAGAATATATCTAGGATTAAAAGACTAATGTCACAGCAGGATTTGGAAAAACTTGTCCATGCTTTTATCTTCAGTAGACTGGACTACTGAAAAGGTGTCTTCACAGGTGTCACTAAAACATCTATTAGAAAGCTGCAGCTGATTCAGAACGCCGCTGCTCGAGTCCTCACTGACACTAAGAAAGTGGATCACATCACTCCTGTTCTGTCTTCACACTGGCTGCCTGTGTGTCAAAGAATAGATTTCAAAATACTGCTGCTGGTTTATAAAGCACTGAATGGTTTAGGCTAGGGCCGTGCGATTATGGCAAAAATCATAATCACGATTATTTGGGTCAATAATTGATATCACGATTATTTTGACGATTATTCATTGACCATTTATTGAACTTTAAAACAAATAATATTTTACCAATAAACAAGATCAACAAATATGTTGGAGCGCACTTCCAAAACCATACTAAACATATATTAATATGATAAATAAAAATAAATTAGACCAAAATAAATTAAATCAAATATGATGCAGTGCACTGTCACAACCTACTGAAAACTCCTTAACATATAGCCAACATTTTGGTAAAACATATTCAACATATTACACTCAGTTAAACGTTGAAGGCTGGCCAACCGTCATGGTCCAGAAGTAACAGGAAATAAATGTTGAACTACGATTTAAGACCAAATAAAAATGTTTAGGCCACCATGGCAAATGCTGGTAGGGCTGCTCATGCAAGAAACACCAGCCTGTTGACATGGTCTGGTTTCAGAGATGAGCGCAGGCAGGTGACAAGCCACCTGGACTGAAGACCCTCAGCCACGCCCCGACACATGGGGTGACGCCGGCCAATCACAAAGCTTTGATGCGTTCAAGTGCATTATTCTGGCACAGGAAGATTACGTTACAGGACATTAACGATAAAACAGAATATTGTTGTTCTATTTTTAGACACATCTCGCGATCGACTGGTTGGGCACCCCAGGGCTAGACCATAGGTCTGTTGTGGTAGCAAAGTAGTCAGCTGAAGCCACATCTCTCTCAACTTCCCCACGGCATTTGTCATATAGTGCAGGCACCGCAGACCTGCTGAAATAATACCGAGACGGCATCGCGTAACGCTTGTCCAACGTGTTGACACGTTGCTTAAAGCCCTGGTTGCTAACAGTGCTAACTGGACACATATCTTTAGCGATGTGAAATGTAATGGCAAAGTACTTGCAAATAGTGGAAATAGTTTTACCCTTCTTTTTAACGAGTTGCTGCTCTTGTTCTGACATCTTCGCTCGCGCTGAACACTCACAACACATGTCACTCCCACGTGGCCGAGTGGGCTTTTAGGGAGGGGCGAAAGCGCACCCAGCAAAATAATCGTATTTTGTCAATTATGCTGTTTTCATAATCGTCGCAAGCCATAATCGTAATCGCGATTAAAATACGATTAATTGCACAGCCCTAGTTTAGGCCCAAAATACATTTCTGACCTGCTAAATTATGAACCATCCAGATCTCTCAGGTCTTCAGGGACTGGTCAGCTTTCTGTCCCCAGAGTCAGAACTAAACATGGAGAAGCAGCGTTCAGTTATTATGCTCCAAATATCTGGAACAAACTCCCAGAAACCTGCAGGTCCGCTGCAACTCTGACTACTTTTAAATCCAGCAAGAAGACTTTTCTTTTTGTCGCTGCTTTTAATTGAACTATTCATATCTTAGACTGCACTGTAACTTTTATCCATGTATTTTTTCTTTTTATGTTTATTTGATTAGCTTTTATTTGTAATGACTGATTTTAAATGCCATTTTCTTAATGTCTTTCGTTTTTTGTAAAGCACTTTGAATTGCCTTGTGTTGAAAAGTGCTATATAAATAAACTTGCCTTGCCTTGCTCAGACAGTGCTCCGAGACCACCAACGCTCCGACACTGAGCCCTGCTCACACAGTGCTCTGGTTCCTGCCAGAGTGACTCCGGCGATCACAGTGACTAATACCAAACGTAGTTAACGTACCTTTATACGGTCTGTGTTAACGTAGCTGCCTGAAGGGAGTCCGTAATCAGGAAGAGAAATAACACCCTGCGCGTCATGATGGCATAGAATAGAAAAACACAGACGGTGTCTTTATTCTTTTTAATGTTTTTGTAACAAAAAGACAAAGGTGAAGAGGATGAATTGTAATGACTGAGGATCTTCTCATTTAGCTCTACCACAAGTTAAAGGTGTCATTTGGGTTGTTTATTAAGACTAAAAGCATTTACACAGCAAAAACACAAAACAAGCTGTTCAGTTTAGGTGGGAAGGAGTACAGGAAGAAATGACAACTCAAATGTTACATTATTTGTTATGAAATGAGCTCTGAAAACCGTTTCACCAACATCCCTCTCCCATTTCATGCGAGTCATCACACACACACACACACACACACACACACACACACACACACACACACACACACACACACACACACACACACACACACACACACACACACACACACACACACACACACACACACACCCCCCCACCCCCGATTCTGCCGTCCATCTTTCTCCACAGCATCTGAAAACACACATCAGATTGAGTTCCAAAAAAGACTACGTTTCAAATGGTAAACAAAAGGTACATCACAAAAATGTGGGAAGATCTAAAGATTTCTACTCAGATTGACTAAAATCAAACTTTTTAGAATTGTTTAATAGTACTATAATTTGCTTTAAATTGGAATAATGCTACCTACTAGCTTGAAGCCCTAATTACTAATTGGTGTCAGAAAAGTAATGGAAATAAAATACATATGCGTATTCTTTAGCTTCAAAGTCAAATGGAATAACAAATATAATACACATCTCTGTTTCTTAATCTAAGTTTTTTTGTGCTTATACTTTTAAAGGAATTGGTCAACATTGTGGATAATAATTGTTATTTCAAGATTAATCTTGAGCTAGATACCCGATGGTTAGCCCAGCTTAGCGTCAACATGGCCATCCTGGGTTCTTTCAAATTTCACAATACACAAAACCTCTTAAGCTCACTAATCATTATTATTATATATTTATTGAACAAGGACTAGAATAGATGGCGCCTCAGCGGGGTAAATCTCCATTTAGAGCAGATCTTTTGTTCTGCTCCGAGTGGGGACAAAGCTTCTCAAAGTGCAGTGGCATGATATCTGATCTTGGAAACCAATCACATCTTTGAGAAAAGAATGAGATCGTCAAAGCGGAGGAGATTGAATTTGGATTGTATATTGCAATGATGGTGTTTTCATTAATTATTCTAAAAATGTGAAAGCTTGTTTGAAAAGAATCTCAACCGGTTTAAGCAGAGTCTTACTGACCTTAGACCAGCAGGTGGTGCAATGCTGAAGATATGAGTCATGCTGTTTGATGCTGCTACTGTTAATCAGTTCCTAATATGTCTACATTCAAAGATGTTATATTCAGTTTTCAACTCGTGTTTTTAATCAATATGTATGTCGTTTTTTGAAACTGTATACAAACAGAAATCTAAAAATATCAATTTTAAATTGTAGTTGCTTATGCGCTGGAATTATTTCTTGGTCACCCGTGTTTCCAGCAGCCTGATGGATCTTTACAGCGCATGTTGCCAGAATTGGTTTGTGAACACAATTTATTATGTCTCAAATGGAATCAAACTTTAAAAATGTTCCGTTCTTTTTTTTTAAGTAAACGTTCTTCTGCCAAGCTAAATGAATCGCTTTTTATAAGCATATTTTGAGGCAGGAAACAATTTAATGATATTTTTCATATACATCTAAATAGGCCTGTGCAATTAATCGTATTTAATCTCTATTACGATTTTGGCTTGCAACGATTACGAAAACTACGTAATCGAAATAAAACGATTATTTTGCTGCGTGCACTTTCGCCCCTCCCTAAAAGCCATCTCGGCCAGGTTGTGAGTGACAATAGTTGTGTGAGTTCAGCGTGAGCAAAGATGGCAGAACAAGAGCAACTTGTGAACAAGAATGGATGTTTTCAAAACAATGAATAATCGTATTTAATAATCGTGATATCAAAATTGACCAAAATAATCGTGATTATGATTTTTGCCATAATCGAGCAGCCCTACATCTACATCTTCCATTCCAGTGATTTTCATGCTGTGTTCAATTACTTTTCAATGTATTCTGCCATTATCTGGACGCTGGTTGCGTTCACTCCCAAATCACTGTTTAGTTTATAATAGTCCATGTTTGTCCTACTTACGCCTGACACAGCCTTTCGATCTCCACTTCATATATCTTTACGAATCAGCTGTGTCATCCTGCTTGTCTCCACCTTTTGTGATTATGTCTAGTCTATTCTTAACACTCGACATCCCTCTTCTCTGTGTGTGTGTGTGTGTGTGTGTGTGTGTGTGTGTGTGTGTGTGTGTGTGTGTGTGTGTGTCTCTCTCTCACCACTTGGCAGCACTGCTCCTCCTCTGCTGAGAAACACTGTAGATCTCCTGCAGCTGTTTCTTCTGGTCGTCGCTGAGTGGCGCAGTCAGACTCTGGTACCATGCTGCATCAGCATTCTGGATCCCTAACACACGTGAGTTTAGATCAGGAAATGTCAGATCAAATCATTAGTAAGTGTTTCAGTGACAAAAGCAGCTGTGGTAAAAACAAACCCGCGGCTGAACCTGAAAACTAAATAAAAAAACAAAATTGTATTGTATTGCAGATTACTCCAGCTAACAAATATTGGGTATTCCCAGAATCATTTTTTTGTTTAGAAATAATACCTTATCAGTTTGTTTGTTTATTTATTTAATATGTTCTACATTGCTTTTTATTAATTTTTTCCTTCTTATTTATTTTCATCGTTACGGCCCGTCCACACAGCGGCGTGCGTTGACGCTTCCCCATTCACTTTGAATGGGGTGACGTCACTTTTAGCCGAAATGCATCGTGGGAAGCGACGTGGCGCGTAGCTGGCGTGGCTCGCTGCAAAAGTTGAGCAATGTTCAACTTTTGACGCGGCGTTTTTTGACGAGGCGTCAGCCAATCGAATCATATGCCAGTACAAGCTCTAGCCAATCAAACCGCTGCTTGTGTGTCAGGGGCGGGAGATTCATGTGATTGGTTGTTGGTCGAGTTTCAGACACGCCCGCCGGCAAGCGTCAGCGCACGCCGCTGTGTGGACGGGCCGTTATGAGTTTAATTATAATTTCAGCCATGGAAATTGCCTTGCAATATTTGTATTGGTGTATACGAGTGCATTTGTGTACTTATACACTTGAATACTTGGTGCTTATGTATATTTTGTGTGTGTATGAACATATGAATGTAAAAAAAGTAACTTGAAATTAAGTGTTCACAATGTTTATATGCATATATTATTATATGCATATATTATTATTATTGTTTATTTGCCAAGTACATGTGTACATATGTATATATAGTATTTTCCTTTTCAAAAAAGATAGACAACTGCTATTGACATGTGCAGAAAATGACCCTATATCTAGTTTTCATATACACTCAACAAAAATATAAATGCAACACTTTTGTTTTTGCTCCCATTTTTCATGAGATGAACTCAAAGATCTAAAACATTTTCTATTTACACAAAATAACCATTTCTCTTAAATATTGTTCACAAATCTGAAAGAATCTGTGATAGTGAGCACTTCTCCTTTGCCGAGATAATCCATCCCACCTCACAGGTGTGGCATATCAAGATGCTGATTAGACAGCATGACTATTGCACAGGTGTGCCTTAGGCTGGCCACAATAAAAGGCCACTCTGAAACGTGCAGTTTTATCACACAGCACAATGCCACAGATGTTGCAAGTTTTGAGGGAGCGTGCAATTGGCATGCTGACAGCAGGAATGTCCACCAGAGCTGTTGCCCATGAATTGAATGTTCATCTCTCTACCATAAGCCGTCTCCAAAGGCGTTTCAGATAATTTGGCAGTACATCCAACCGGCCTCACAACCGCAGACCACGTGTAACCACACCAGCCCAGGACCTCCACATCCAGCATGTTCACCTCCAAGATCGTCTGAGACCAGCCACTTGGACAGCTGCTGCAACAATCGGTTTGCATAACCAAAGAATTTCTGCACAAACTGTAAGGAACCGTCTCAGGGAAGCTCCTCTGCATGCTCGTCGTCCTCATCGGGGTCTCCACCTGACTCCGGTTCGTCGTCGTAACCGACTTGAGTGGGCAAATGCTCACATTCGATGGCGTCTGGCACGTTGGAGAGGTGTTCTCTTCACGGATGAATCCCGGTTTTCACTGTTCAGGGCAGATGGCAGACAGCGTGTGTGGCGTCGTGTGGGTGAGCGGTTTTCTGATGTCAATGTTGTGAATCGAGTGGCCCATGGTGGTGGTGGGGTTACGGTATGGGCAGGCGTATGTTATGGACGACGAACACAGGTACATTTTATTGATGGCATTGTGAATGCACAGAGATACCGTGACGAGATCCTGAGGCCCATTGTTGTGCCATTCATCCACCACCATCACCTCATGTTGCAGCATGATAATGCACGGCCCCATGTTGCAAGGATCTGTACACAATTCCTGGAGGCTGAAAACATCCCAGTTCTTGCATGGCCAGCATACTCACCGGACATGTCACCCATTGAGCATGTTTGGGACGCTCTGGATCGGCGTATACGACAGCGTGTTCCAGTTCCTGCCAATATCCAGCAGCTTGGCACAGCCATTGAAGAGGAGTGGACCAACATTCCACAGGCCACAATCAACAACCTGATCAACTCTATGCCAAGGAGATGTGTTGCACTGCGTGAGGCAAATGGTGGTCACACCAGATACTGACTGGTTTTCGGACCCCCCCAATAAAGCAAAACTGCACGTTTCAGAGTGGCCTTTTATTGTGGCCAGCCTAAGGCACACCTGTGCAATAATCATGCTGTCTAATCAGCATCTTGATATGCCACACCTGTGAGGTGGGATGGATTATCTCGGCAAAGGAGAAGTGCTCACTATCACACATTTGTTGTATTAGGATGATTCAAGGGAGGGCTACTTCCCATAAGCTATGCTTCAGCCCTCCCGCTTCTACTAATTTTGTTCATCTTTGTGTGTATGAATTATACTTTTTTTAATTATTATGAATTAGTAGAATAAAAAAAAAACCTCACTTACTTAGCAGGGCGGAGGTGAAGAAGCTATACTCGTCCTCTCCGTTGTCGTAGTCCAGCGGAGTGCTGTACTCCTCCAGGGGCGTTCCCTCAAACCCGTCGTCATCCCAGTAATCCTCCTCGTCGTCGTCGTCGTCGTCCTCCTCCTCCTCCTCCTCCTCCCCAGCCTGACTGCTGGACTGATGCTGCATGGCGCTCTGGTTCTCGCTCACCTCATCTTCATCACTGGGAATCTCCTCTGTCCATACACAACATCATACAATCATTTGGATCACAGCCTTCATAATTCCCTATGTCTTCAGACTTCACTCTCTTGAACCGAACGACAGACACTTTACAAAACAAGCGCACGGAACTGCATGCTACGAATATTTATCTCATTTTTAGCAGGAACCGTACTGGCAGCAAAGCCCGGCAGCTGTTAGGTCACTGTAGACCCATTTTACAATGAAAGGTACATTTACAGTCCTTACCTATTTTAAAGTTGAGCTTTTTTATATTTGTACAATTTTATAATGTGCATTTTTTCCAGTGATGAAATTGCCAAATTGCATCCACTACAGTTGACTGTGGTCCTAACAACTTAGGCGCTTTCACACCGCAGTACTTTTCCCACAAAGGTTCATGAGAACTTAGTTCATGCGAACTCTTTAGTTCTCATGGACTAAGTACAGATCGCGTTCACACCGGAATAAGTCCCTGAGGGTGGATTAGGCAAATGAAGCCGCTGACGTCACTTCTTCTTCTTCTGCTTTGGGCTTACTGGCAGGCCGCAAACCACTTCACGGCGTATACTGCCACCCGAAGTCCCCGGCCGGAAGTCCCCGGAGTTGGGGAAGGCTTCAGTAGAAGCTGCTGGGAGTCCCAGCAGCTTCTACTGAAGCCTTCCGAGTAAATCGCTAGAACGCCGACACCTCCTCATCTCCACCGCTCCCATGTTTTATTTTGTGTTGCCTTAAGTTAATCTCTCTGCGTTTCTGCGCTGGGCTAATGCTAATGCTAATAATGCTAATGCGAGGATAATAAAATGGCGGCTTCACAAAACTTTTTGGGAGATTTACGGGCCGTGGTTTGCAATCCGCCCAGCCAATCTTTTTCTCCCACCAAAGTCCCTGCTCTCTAGCAGGGACTGAAAAGGGGGTGAAAAAGGTTCTCATGAACTAATTTTAGTTCCGGCTCTTTTTGGTGTAAACGCGACATTTCGGAACTATATCGGAACTAAAGTGGGAAAAGTACTGCGGTGTGAACACGCCAAAGGACATTATTTCACTTGAGCCTTTAAGACTGCATCTTATTAAGGGAAAATCCTCACGAGAAACAAAGTTAGACCGCTTTATAAAGAGAGAGGGAGAGATATAGTCACCACCGACACTATGTCCACAAAGCGGTTCTGCCTCACATCATCTCACAGAACACAAACACAACTACCTCACTCACTGAAACACTTATTCCTACACACAAAGTCAAACGCAATGCTAATCTGAATCTGCTCGTTCATGTTAAAAAAGTATTGTTTTCCCTGTAAGGAAAACATGTAGTTTTGCTTCTGTTGAATGTGATGAAATCCATGTACTTCAAATACCCGGCCGCAGGAGAAACTCTGAGCTCAGTGTGCTACAAGATCAGTAGACAAGCTTTCATCACCGAGCCAATCGGTTTTCTTCCCTCTGCTCTCTGTCTGTCTTATTATACTTAGTTTACATACTCTAACCCTGTCCTGCACACTTCTTTTATGTCATCTTCATTGTCCTCCAATCGTCCTGATTATTTTCTCACCATTCTGGTCTTCGTCCTGTGCCCCTGCATTGGCCAGCAAGTCTGGTTTGTTGACGAGGCGGGAGGCGTAGAGGTGTTTGAGGCCCAGGAACAGAAGCAGAACTGAGGGGAGGATCTGGGCAGAGACCCCCTCCAGTGCTGGGGGCCGGCGGGGCAGCTCCATCAGCACGCTCAGGCCAACGATGCACATCTTACGGTCATGGAGCCTGGGGAGTGGAAGAGAGCCCAACGTTTAATTAAATACTCAACATATAAACGGACATAAATATGTTGACCAATCAAACCTACACAAAGCAGAGTTTGTCAAGGATCAAGGTCGATTTATTATTGTTCAACAGTGCTGACCAACTCAATGCTGTTGTAATCCCTTTATATTGAATACATAAAACCTGACAAAACATGCATGAGCCCATATTTCTCCTGAAGCTGCTGAAATGATGACGATGTACCCTGAATGTATAAATTGCCAGGGCTTTACAACTAGAAATCTTTCCATCAATCAAAAGCTTCGTCAATGGTTGGAGAGGTAAAGCCACAGGAGCTTGAATTATTGTCTGATGTGCTGTGCTATGATCAATCTGGCTGGAATTAGAATTTATTTATTGGGGGGGTGCAGACCTGGTACACTTTCAAGAGCCCCTGCTTGTGTGTGTGTGTGTGTGTGTGTGTGTGTGTGTGTGTGTGTGTGTGTGTGTGTGTGTGTGTGTGTGTGTGTGTGTGTGTGTGTGTGTGTGTGTGTTTATTTGAGCACTTTGATAGTGATCTTTTGTTCCATATCCAGCCAGTAAAAACGCAGGTAGGGCCGCTGCCCTCCCGCCTTATCCTCACACAGGCGAACCTTTCTGATCTCTTGGGATTTAAATATTACAGTTAAAAAGGGAGAATAATTGAGTCCAGTTATGTAAAAAATAATTTGGTCGGATATAAAGGTCTATTTTGAAAGAAGTACGACAACTGAGGGAGAAAGATCATTTTAACTGCATTGATTGTACTTAACGAAGAGATTTGTTTTCCAAAACTTTCATGTGGTCCTAAATGTGTCTGAAATGGCCAACATTAGCTCCAAAGGACGACTTTTTGGGGATCTCTACTGCGCGTCGTTATGCAGCGCCCCCATTGTCAGTAAATGGAAGTACGACAATGAACATCTCCTTTTGTATAATGTCTTCATAACCGTGATGAAAACTGCAGAATGGAGCGCTGCCATCGTAAACAGTATGTCTCTGTTGTCCACTGCACCAGAGAGCTCTGGAGTTTCCTTTAGAAATTTAGCACAAGGCTTCATTCGTGACTACTTCGCTGCTCAGGTCAAACTTTTGACGAGTTTCTCTTCGCCTTAGTTTCCACAGTTGCTTAAAATACACAGTTAGAAAATGTCTTAAACATTTTTTTTCCAAAAAATCAGCTGGAGCAACCGGTGAGTGTGTCCTCACTGCTCATCACTCAACCAGGAAGTTCTCTGGGGTATTTTTACCTGAAATTATTCTAACGTGTCCATTTGCCAACAACGGAAACCTCCCACTCACCCCAGAAAGAACTCCGTGTCGCTCATCCACTGGTTGATGAAGTGGGCAGTAATGGGCTGGGGGTTGTGCTGGAAGTGCATGTTGTCCAGAGTGTGGATGAGCAGAGCCGGGTTATAGTACAGAGCAGCAATGGCTACCTGCAGGCACATGGTCCTCAGCTCACTGGACTTCACCCCCCGCATCAAACGTTCCAGAACTACCTCCACAAACAGAGGGATGCACTGCAAGCAGGGGAAACAGAGGGATGAGGGAGGGGTTACTCTACAGCTAAATCTGTGGTGGGTCAATCCATAAGGAGTACTTGTATTCTACAATGTAAGGCTAACACAGCTGGTAAGCAACAGTCTCATTTTATTATCTTACTTTCTGAAGGATAACAAGTAAGGGCATTTCCCAAAATGTTGAACCACTGCTCTAACATGGTAATTGTAGGACGGAACATGTTTTTGTTCAATAACTGTTGCGTGTTTTTGTTCAATAACTGTATTGAATGTACCATAGTTGTTTGTAAAACCAAATGTTTGAAAGGAATGTATTGCGCTCAGTCAGACCTGGTCAATGCCTCTTCCTCTGCACTGCAGGATGATGACCTCCAAAAGCTTGGCAGCGTGACACTCTGCATCCTCCCCTGCATCTATGGTTAACACCTATCATGTGACAGTGGTAGAGTCAGAATAACACGGGGTCATGTTCACATGATATGGACTAGTGAACAGCAGGTAAGGACAGTTATAGCCTGACCTTTTTGCACATGCTGTAGATGACTTCTAAGTGCTTAGGGTTCGACAGGAGCATAGCTGTATCCACGGTAACATAGTTGTGCAAAAGAGGCATCATATCTGTAACAAAAACACAGAGCACCTTTAACATTACCACCATTACTTTAGGGTTGATGCATCGACAAACAGCAACATTTATTTTAAAACGTGGATTAAGTATTACGGTTTCATTTATTTATAACACTTTGAAACCCAGAGGAAATGAATTTACAAGGACACATATTTGGGAGAATGCAAATAACATATCTATATGTAATAGAGCAAAGCAACAACAATGTAGGGTGTTACAACGTCTTCAGATATCGCCTCGACTCAGGAATAAGATGGACCCAAAGAAACCAGCTTTATGTATGACGTGCATTACAGAAGTGGGTCGTTTTTTTCACACTATATATGGACCTGTGTGCATATTCAAGATGTCTGGGGGAAAGTTGTTTCAAAGTATAATTACATTTTTCATAAAGAACGGATACAAATGTAAAACTTGAGTATATTGGATGATACATCATTTATGCACAATTTATAGTAAAGATATTTTCCCAAAACAACTCAGATGAAAACAAAGTGGTTACTAACATGAGAATGCAAAAAGTAGCACAGTAAACCTAGTCCTATTTGTACCATACCTTTACATTACCACCAACCAAAGGATGGCATCTTCTCCTGAAAGTGTTGAAGTGTTCACATACCTGTGAAGTAGTCAAAGCAGTCGTGCTGGAACACCTCATACAGTACGCCAAGTAGCTGCCACATCTGAGGGGAGACGCTCTGACAGGTGAGGCCGAACGCCAGGGACAAGATCTCCTCGTAGAACTCTGCACAGTTCAGGGATACTGTTAATCACTCTCTCGTATGTATTGTATACTAATTCACAAGATAGACTGTATAACTTCCCCTGGAGGGGGGATCTGTAAGTGTAATGATCGGTGTTTGTATATGTGCTCAACATGTCCTGAGTGACATGAACATGGAGCCGTACACACAGCGGAAGCTAGAACGTGTTTGAAAACCACAATGAGATGTTCACTTGTGGGAAATGTGTGAAAAGCATGGTGGTGTCTTGCTTATGGGAGGCATGGTGAAGAGTATAGTGCTTATTTATAATACATTAATTTAGCCATGGAATGACCTCAGACGTACTCAATAACAACAACATACACTGATCAGCCATAACATTATGACCATCTGCCTATTATTGTGTAGGACCCCCTTTTGAGGCCAGAACAGCCCTGACCCGTGGAGGCATGGACTCCACTAGACCTCTGAAGGTGTGCTGTGGTGGCACCAAGACGTTAGCAGCAGGTCCTTTAAGTCCTGAAAGTTGCGAGGTGGGGCCTCCATGGGTCGGACTTGTTTATCCAGCACACCCCATAGACGCTCGATGGCATTGAGATCTGGGGAATTTGGAGGCCAAGTTAACACCTTGAAATCGTGGTTGTGTTCCTCAAACCATTTTTGCAGTGTGGCAGGACGCATCATCCTGCTGAAAGAGGCCACTGCCATTAGGGAATACAGTCTCCATGAAGAGGTCCGCATGGCCCCTGACAGGTCTGCAGCTACGCAGCCACAACAACTGCTCTGTATTCAGTAATTAACTGTTTCAGTCATTTGAGCAACAGTAGGTCTTCTGTTGGATCGGACCACACAGGCCAGCCTCTGCTCTCCATGCCCATCAAGGAGCCTTGGTCACCCATGATGACCCTGTCGTCGGTTTGGTAGGTACTGACCACTGCAGACCGGGAACTCCCCACAAGAGCTGCAGTTTTGGAGATGCTCTGACCGAGTCGTCTAGCCATCACAATTTGGTCTTTGTCAAAGTTGCTCACATCCTAACATGTTTCCATTGTTCCTGCTTCCAACACATCAACCTTGAGGACCGAGCCTAACATATCCCACCCACTGACAGGTGCCATTGAAACGAGATCTATGCTCTTCACTTCACCTGTCAGTGGTCATAATGTTGGCTGATCGGTGTATAAGCCTACGGTTTCAGAATCAAACAATACATTTATTTATCATACATTTATTTATCAGACTCATTATTTATTTATATGAAATCTGAACCAACAGACAGATCTTAGACATGTATTGGAATCTGTACAGACCATGTTTCGAGTAGATTACTGAGAAAGCTAGCTAAGAGCATCCTAAGAATGCCTTGGCTGCCTTCTCCCATTACCATAGCCTCATCCCAATACCCTTCCTCGACTCCTCCTTTCCCTCACTCGCGTCCCTTCCTTGCGTCTTAGCTCCGCCTCCGTAATATGCGAGCGAGAGACACGAGGAGGAGACGCGTGAAATAGCTTTCTTAATAAAGCTTAATAAATAAAGCTATTTCACTATTTTCGAAGTTTTAGTGACGTTCAAGATCATTAAACACGACTTAAATTGTTAGTATAACCTTAAAAAATGAATTGCACATAATAATTCCCACGGAGCTCTGAGCACTTATACATTTATGTGACGCTTTTCCACTCATCTTCCAGTTGTCGGTTTTCCTCTGTTGAAATGAACCAGCTGTGAAGGTGGAGGCGGGGCTTTTATAGGCGAGTAGTGAAAACACTTCCGCGTTGTCTGCTCTCGTGTATCCTCCCTTTTGTCTCCTCCCGCACCCCTCCTCCCTCCTCCCTCACCCCTCCTCGACTCCCCTGTGTGCATTTCAGCTATTGGGACGTCCATCAAAATGGCGTGTCTTGATCGATTTCCGGGTCAAGTCCCGGAGGAGGGGAAGAGAGGAGTCGAGGAGGGGTATTGGGATGAGGCTACTGACTCTGGATCCCTTCTATCTGTTCATTTCCCTGTTTCGCCTGATCTTATGGCTCAGCTATAAACTGCCACTAGTAAACCCAAACCCAACCCAAATCCAAAGTTTTGAAATGTAAAAAAAGAATCACAATACTATTTCTCTGTGAACTATGTTGTGAAGGAGATCAGTTGGGGAACATTACTTTTATAAATGGACAATGGCGCTTTGGAGGAAAGGACACAAGAACAAACGTTTCAATGCCAGGTTGCCATGGGGGCAGCAGAACGCCAAGAAGGAACAGGCCGAACCCTGACTGAGTATGTTTGTAGGAATGAGTACGTTTATGTAACACCGAGGCGCCTGTGCAAACACACCTGCCATACCTATGATGGGCTTTTGCAAGACCAGACCGATCACCTGCAAACAGATCCCCTCCAGCTGCTGAGTGATCTGAGAAGAAACATATATAAAAAAGGTATCAAATATCACATACAAGAGCAAAACAGTTCAAGTGTCGATGTGTGTGTGCATGTTAGACCTCCTTGTGGTCCTCCATGACGGTGAGGATTGTGTCGATGGTGCTGAGGATGCCCAACGCCATGACGGTCTTGTCCTCGTTCTCCTCATACTCCTCACTTTGTAGGACCCTGGTGAAAATATCTGCCTGCCAAACATACACATGCACACACAGTAGTTACACACACTGCAGATCCACCTCACAATATGTCTTTAGCTGTAACGGATGCAGATAAAGAGATCAAGCCCCCAGAAAGGGAGCCAGGCATTGAACCCAATTTTCATAGTGGCAATATGGTAGCAACATGCACAAAAAGCAGAGTCCAGTTTCTATCCTTTTATTGAACTTAGCCGATACGGGACATGACGGTGCCGATTGGAGGCGGGCTTAAGGGTAAAGATGATTGCACATGCTCTATCTATGAGCCTCATGGATGTGGAAGATCCAGGGAAAAGGAGGGAGGTTGTGTTCTTAAGAGTCAGGCTATTTTGGCTTCATGCTCCACAGAGCAACTCTCATAGTGTCTGCAACACTGAATCCAGTTCTATATACATCCATGGTACAATCACCATGCATCCAAACGTTTCAGGGATCAAAATGAAGGCTATTGTAATACTACTATCTATGCAGCGTTGAGGGAATGCCACCCCTCTGGTTCCCCCCACGTTTGAGACCAGTTTAATTCTTCTTGCTGCCAGCAGAGTGGGCGCAGTGCAGTGCCTGCATGAAACAGTTCTGTTGGGTTCCTTTGTTAGCATTGTTAGCAGTGTGAGCAACCTACTATGTGCCGACTCATCCATCTCATAAGAGACATGTCGAGGCATACCTCAATAATAGATATGCTCGAAATTACATATAAAGTACCTTTATGAATTTGTCCTTGGTAAAATGATAAGAAACGTGTTTGTGATTGTGTGTCCCTACCAGGTTCTGTGTCATGTCCACAGCAATGGCAGACACCTCCTGGTTGTACTCGCAGATCATCTTCTGAATGACATTGGTCAGGTCGTCATTCTCCGTCTCTTTGACCACGTGCAGCAGCTCCTGCATGACGGGCCTGATGTGGGCTCTGATGTAGATCTTGGCTGCACACAAACACAAAGCATGTGGTTGCAAGAGGACCTCTTAAACTCATAGGATAGTTATGCTTATTATTATTATTTAAATTAAATAGTAGAAATAATAGAAGTAAACTAAAACTTCAAGTACTTAAGGCAGGGACGGACTGGCCATCTGTTCAGGACCTTCACAGAACCGGCAGCCATAAATTAATGTTTTTTTTCCTTTAAACATCATCATTTATGTTGCACACTGACAGAGGACGACAGCACCAGAACAACCCCGGACTTTGTGTCGGAGGAAAAATATTATTTGTGGTTCACAAGGGGCCGTACACATGGCTTTTCTATGTGATCAAGTCCAGGCACAGGGTAATTTGATATTTAATGGTATACACAGATGAAGGTGTGACGCACATGTGGGCAATGATGGAGACCCTTGGAGGGGCGTGATTGGGAGGAACGGCCCCCCTGATCTGAACCGGAGTGGTGGTTTGTTACTGGACTTCTGTGCTAGTCATGGATTGGCCATAACAAACACCATGTTCGAACATAAGGATGCTCATAAGTGTACGTGGTACCAGAGCACCCTAGGCAGAAGGTCCATGATCGATTTCGTTATCGTATCATCGGACCTGAGGCCGTATGTTTTGGACACTCGGGTAAAGAGAGGGGCGGAGTTGTCAACTGATCACCATCTGGTGGTGAGTTGGGTCGAGTGGCGGGGGAAGCCTCTGGATAGACCTGGTAAGCCCAAACGTGTAGTTCGGGTGAACTGGGAACGTCTGGAGGAGGCCCAAGTTCAGGAGGCCTTCAACTCGCACCTCCGGCGGAGCTTTTCGGGCATTCCTGTGGAGGTTGGGGACATTGAACCAGAGTGGTCGGTGTTCAAAGCCTCTATTGCCGAAGCCGCGGCGGGGAGCTGTGGTCTCAAGGTCCTAGGTGCCTCAAGGGGCGGTAACCCTCGAACCTCCTGGTGGACACCGGTGGTCAGGGAAGCCCTCCGACTGAAGAAGGAGGCCTTCAGGGATTTGTTATCCCGGGGGACTCCCGAGGCAGTTGCAAGGTACCGACAGGCCCGAAGGGCAGCAGCCTCAGCCGTGGCCGAGGCAAAGCAGCGGGTGTGGGAGAAGTTTGGAGAAGACATGGAGAAGCACTTTCGGGCGGCACCAAAGTTGTTCTGGAAAACTGTCCGACACCTCAGGAGGGGGAAGCAGGGAACCATCCAAGCTGTGTACAGTAAGGATGGGACGTTGTTGACCTCAACTGATGGAGTGTTAGGGAACTCCTGAACCCGACAACTCCGCCCTCTATGTTAGAGGCAGCGCTGGAGTATGACGGGGGATCAACACCAATCTCCCGGGGGGAGGTCACTGAGGTCGTCAAACAACTCCACAGTGGCAAAGCCCCGGGGGTGGATGAGATCCGCCCGGAAATGCTGAAGGCTCTGGGTGTTGAGGGACTGTCATGGTTGACACGTCTCATCAACGTTGCGTGGAAGTCGGAAACAGTGCCGAAGGAGTGGCAGACCGGGGTGGTGGTTCCCCTTTTTAAAAAGGGGGATCAGAGGGTGTGTGCCAATTACAGAGGCATCACACTACTCAGCCTCCCCGGGAAAGTTTACTCCAAGGTACTCGAAAGGAGGGTCAGGCCGATGGTCGAACCTCAGATTGAGGAGGAACAATGCGGATTCCGTCCTGGTCGTGGCACCACTGCTTTTTGCAGATGATGTGGTTCTGATGGCTTCATCGGTCTGCGACCTTCAGCACTCACTGGATCGGTTCACCACCGAGTGTGAAGCGGCTGGGATGAGGATCAGCACCTCCAAATCTGAGGCCATGGTTCTCAGCAGGAAACCGATGGACTGTCCACTCCAAGTAGGGAATGAGTCCTTACCCCAAGTGAAGGAGTTCAATTATCTCGGGGTCTTGTTCTCGAGTGAGGGAACAATGGAGCGTGAGATGGGCCGGAGAATCGGAGCAGCGGGAGCGGTACTGCAGTCGCTTTACCGCACCGTTGTGACGAAAAGGGATCTGAGCCAGAAGGCAAAGCTCTCTGTCTACCGGGCCATTTTCGTTCCTACCCTCTCCTACGGTCATGAAGGATGGGTCATGACCGAAAGAACGAGATCGCGGATACAAGCGGCCGAGATGGGTTTTCTCCGCAGGGTGGCTGGCGTCTCCCTTAGGGATAAGGTGAGAAGTTCGGTCATCAGGGAGGGACTCGGAGTTGAGCCGCTCCTCCTTCGCGTCGAAAGGAGCCAGTTGAGGTGGTTCGGGCACCTAGTTAGGATGCCACCTGGGCGCCTCCCTAGGGAGGTGTTCCAGGCACGTCCAGCTGGGAAGAGACCAAGGGGTAGACCTAGGACCAGGTGGAGGGACTATATCTCTTCGCTGGCCTGGGAGCGCCTTGGGACCCCCCAGTCAGAGCTGGTTGATGTCGCCAGGGAAAAGGAAGTTTGGGGCTCTCTGCTGGAACTGCTATCCCCGCGACCCGACCACGGATAAGTGGGAGAAGATGGATGGATGGACAGATGAAGGTGAGATTGAGCAGTGGGAAGGCTTGTGTTTTTTTACCAGGGCAAGAGAGGAGGTAAAAGCTGCTGTTCATTGTGCTTAATTTTTGTTGAAAAGAGTATAAACTGCAAACACGATCTTCCTCTCTGGACATTGGATTTAATCCCTGCTTAAGATATAGATCTATTTCCTGTTACTTCTGGACCATGACGGTTGGCCAGCCTTCAACGTTTAACTGAATGGAATATGTTGAATATGTTTTCAGGAGTTTTCAGTAGGTTGTGACAGTGCACTGCAACATATTTGATTTAATTTAGTCTAATTTATTTTTATTTATCATATTAATATATGTTTAGTAAGGTTTTGGAAGTGCACTCCAACATATTTATTGATCTTGTTTATTGGTAAAATATTATTTGTTTTAAAGTTCAATAAATGGTTAATGAATAATCGTCAAAATAATCGTGATATCAATTATTGACCCAAATAATCGTGATTATGATTTTTTGCCATAATCGCACAGCCCTATGTCATCCCGATAAACCCGATACCAGTATTAATAGCCCCGATAATATACAATATATTTTTTGGGTAAAAAAAAAGAAAAAAATACTGCGGTGTGGGTGGATTGGGATGAGGGGCGCTTGTTTTTCACTCGGCTCCTCCTGTTTTTCCAGTACTGTGGTGTTAGTGGTTTAGGAAGAGGGGAGTTCTTCACAAATCCAGCTACTTCGAACCTGATCAGTCACCTGAAACATCGCCATCGCTACGATGGTGTGTTAAAAGCGTACGAAGACAATAATACAATACAGTGTGTGTGTGTGTGTGTGTGTGTGTCTGCGCGCGCATTGGAGCTATGTGCAACTCAAGGCATATGCTCGAACCGGAGCTACCTGGACGCTGCAATCATGTTGCGCACTATCCGTGCTGAGTGTGCTGACTTCTCCTACAATGTCCCGCTGTCTGCTTCCTGCATAAAGTCAAGTGCTCGGCGCAGTTGTGGCGAAATGTCGCCCTCTGTTTTCATTTAAACAGCTCCTTATATCCGTTAGGGCAGCTAGCTAGCACCAGATGCTAACAACAACAATGCACGTAAGGTCTCTCTCTCGCTCGCTCGGGCCACACATACACACACGGTGCCTGCTGGTGAGCGTGGAAGTGTGGTCTGCCACAAGCGGGCGGCAGGAGCGGGCTGTCAGCATCAGCTTGTAGATGGTATTTTAAACTCGATGCGCTCTGAAACTACGGGGCGGCCGAGGAAAAAAAATACACATGCGTTATTCACGTTAAAATAATTAGTGGCGTACATTTTTTTTTATTATCGGTATCGGTCTTGAGAAGCAGGAAGTTATCGGTATCGGTTTCAAAAAACCAATATCATGCATCCCTAATATATATATATATATATATATATATATATATATTATAACATATACAGGCCCTTTAAGCGATGCAATGCATCTGAAGCAATATACTGTATGTTGACCCTCCCCTTGCTTTTTGCCTTTATGATATAGAAGGCTAACCACTTCCTGACTCAGATTGACTGATCTCTCTTGGTCACATGCACTTTTTATATTAGCCATATTTATCCAGTAGTTTGCTTCATCCTTTCAATTACTTGACCTTTTTTTCTTTATAGTATCTTAGAGCAGTAAAAGCTGATTGAAGTGGTAAGGTGGTTGATGTTAGTTAAACAAAAAAACAAGTATATGCCTCCAATGACCTTGTTCTTGGTTGCTGACCAGGGTCTGCAGAGCAATGGCGGCTTCAACCTTGACAGGCATCTCTTTGTCCTCAATCAGATCCTGTTTGACCAATTCCACAGCGTTCCTCAGTAAGAGCTCATCTTGAAAACGCAAAGGGCTGAAGGAGTGAAGCACCCAGCACGACTGGCAGGACACAGCAAAGGAGCAAACATTAGTGCAACAAACAGTCTTCAAATATTACATTCCAATAGTTAAGATTAACACCAAAGAAGATCAAACAAATCAATTGTAAGTGACAGCACTGAGAGGGTTTGTAGTGTCAGCTACAGTTCAAACATTAAACAGATGTCAGTTGTAGTGTAAGAGCAGAGCTTAAGAGTCAGAGAATATGATCTATGGTCTGGTTACAGTACCTAATCACCCAGTGCTTGTATGTTCTGTACAGTGGCGAGCTGTGACTTTTATACCTAGGCCTTCTGACCCCCCCCTTCCCTTGAAAAAAAGAAAAAAAAGAAGAGATATTACGTCACAGCGTATACTTCAGCGGAATATCAAAACAGCGGCCCGGGGTGCAAAACGCATCAATGACAGCGACCCTCTACCACACAGAACAACACCATTTATATAAACACCTATCATGACAGGTCAGCCACAGCCAAGTAACAAATGAATTAAGTCGGCACGGTGGCCCGCATTGAAAATGACTTAGGCCTACCTTTGATGATCAAATCACTCAAACACAAAGTCCATCCTCCTGTCCTCATTTGCCACTCCAGTTTATCATTGTAACTCAATCTTGAAAATTACTCGGTTAATAATTTTGCAAACGATGTCATCACTATCACTGAAGTGAGCCACCATGAACGAACTTATGCTAATCATAAATCTATCGATTAGATTTATGATTCGAAAATAATAAAAGTAGGGTAGACATATGGATATTATCCGGCTGAACAAAACGTGCATTTATCTAACAGGTTTGTTTTCCACAGACCTTATTTCGAGCTATTTTGCAAAATCCTCTGGAGAAATCCCGTTGCTTTCTGTCGAGGGAATCCGAGCGCAGCTTACTTCCAGGTTTTAGGACGCGTCACTGCACCACTTGCATAGACCTCACAGCGGGCGGAACTTGTCATAAAGTCCGCGAAAATAAAGCCCGCCCATTTAGAGGGAAGATATGATTGGTCAATTGTACTGTCATTTGACATTACTCTCTCGTTGAGTTACTATAGCTGGCCCTCTGTGAATGTAGAGAGGGACCAACGAGCTCTCCCGTCTTCACAGTAACTCGCAGAGACGGCATTTAACCCTTCACATTCCAACAGAAACTGAACAGGCAGATTCGAAGGATTTATTTCTTTGGAAATGTTATTTTAAATACAATTAAATCAAGTTATTTTGGTAAAACTAATGAAAAATTTAACAACAACAAAATCTAAAAAATAATATTTAAAAAAAAATGTTGTTTATTTAATGTTTTCAAATATTATTTTTTAGAATATCTTAGGTCCTCACAGAGGGCCTAGAGGGCCCTCACATAGGGCCTAGAGGGCCCTGACGGCTCGCCACTGGTTCTGTATATAAACTATCCAGGTTAAAAGCATTCTCCAGAGAACTGGTGTCTCTCTCTTGCATACCGTGAACAAAGAGATATAATCCCTATGAAGGAATGATGGGGGGACACTCACCCTGGCTCGAAGGTAACCCATAGGAGAGTTGAGCAGAGGGAAAACATAGTTCTGCAGCATCAGCTCCATCTGCTCCTTGTACCCCCGCTTCTGTAGGATGAGAAGCATACATACAGCACATCCAAGACAGAATTAAAACACGAGAGGTGACAAGATAATTTTAATCACTAGCGAAGCTTAAAGGCTCTGATGCAGGGCTGACCTTCAGTAAGAGCTCAGCCAGAGCTCCAATGCAGTGCAGGGCCCCGTCCTCCCTGCGGGGGTCGGCCGAGGGGTCCCTCAGTATCTGGTGGCAGAACTCCATCATCTGAGGAAGAACCTGCCAAAAGGAAGTGCAAATGTCACATGGAGGAAAGGCTGATGCAGTCATTGATGCGGTATTGGACATTTCAAAGTCAAAGTCAACTTTAATGTCAATCTTTCAGTTTGTGTGTACACTACAGACGGAGAGATCAAAATAACTGTAATAGAAATATACATTTAATGTGTTTTGCTTATTTCCTTTATCCAAGAGACAAAAAATGCCTCATCTGTGTGTTAGTCACCCCCTCAAAGACCAACACTGGATAGGCATGTGGGCTTGAATCCACATCACTGACATCAGCAATGAGGGCAGACTCTAAAGGAAAGTTTCACTATACAATGAGGATGCATGTGACGGAGAGATGTGAGACATCAACTGACCTGACTTTAGCATGTCACACCTTCCTCTGAGTTCTTTGCAGTGCCCTATCCAAAGGCTAATTCACTGGGCCCTGATGCTCCAGTATTATAAATGTAGACATTTGTCATATCAAGGGGGGGAGCAATGTGGTGGCAGATGCATTAGGCGCTTTCACACCGGAGTACTTTTCCCAGGAATAGTTCCGATAGTTCCTGGGATTTTGCGTTCACACCAAAAAGATCTGGAACTCCGTAAAACTCTGAAAAGATTTTGTGAAGCCGCCATTTTATTTGCTCGCATTAGCATTATTAGCATTAGCCCATCGCACCAACGGAGAGAGACTAACTTATGGCATCACAAAAGAAAGTGGAGTGATGAGGAGGTGTCTGCGCTTCTGGCGATTTACTCGGAAGGCTGCAGTAACACAACTCAGAGGACTTCCGGCCCGGGGACTTCGGGTGGCAGTATACGCCGTGAAGTTGATTGCGGCCTGCCAGTAAACCCAAAGCAGAAGAAGAAGAAGTGGCGTCAGGGGCTCCGTCAGGGACTTATTCCGGTGTAAACGCGATTTTCTAGATAGTTCCAGGAAATAAAAGTTCCGGGGAACTAAGTTCTGGGAACTATTCCTGGGAAAAGTACTTGGTGTGAAAGCGCCTATTGTCTCTGGTCTCCGGTGAGTAATGCCCTGTTGGTGTGTGTTTATGTAGCCGTTCTAGTTTCCAGTTGTCTCTTCTCTTCTTTTTTTCTAACTAGCTTAAAGGATCTGGTTGCAGGGGGTCGAGAGAACGGGGTGGGAGTTGCAGAGCAGTTGGGAGAACAAACGGTGAGGCATTTCTTTTTTCCGTCGTGGGGCAGGTCCTGTGATGGGGGTGGAGCTGAGGAACTGGGGACACCTGGCCAGTGCCCCAGGATCTATGTAAGGCCAGCTGCCCGGAGTCACGGGGCTTCATGACGCTCTCTCCAAGATTCTCTTCCCCTCGTCCAGCTTGGGCCATTTTAAGTTAAAAGAGTGTTGACAGAACCCCACTGCAGTAACATTTCTGATTTATATAAATAAATGTGCCGTTGTTATTGCGGAAATCCCTCTTTTCTGTCTGTCATAACCGGTCAAACTTGCTCGCCTACAGCTTCCACTGGAGAAGGGGGGCTTAGCTGTTCCTAACATTAAACTATATCAACTCTCATGTCTCTGCAGATATATTACAGACTGGTTTAAAGAGGACCCAGAGTCTATATGGCTTAATATTGAGGCAGACCCAATAAGCCCGATACCTCTGAAAAATGTAATATTTACTTACAGGAAGTGGGTTGGTTCAGCTGTTAAAGGCAACTTTCTTTTACAGAATACCCTTAACGTTTGGAGATTAACTAGGGAGATGGAGGGCATGGACGGCACTACATCCCCGCTGACACCCCTGTACTCTAATCCAGACTTCCCCACTGTTCTGGAGCATAACTCTTTCTCTATATGGTCTGATAAAGGCATAAAGACATTGGGAGACATTGTGGGAAATGGCTAAATTGTGACCTTTGATAAGTTAAAAGATAGTCACAAAATCCCAGCGTCTCATTTGTATTTTGGTACTTGCAATTACACAGCTTTTTTATATCCAGACTCAAACAATTTTAATTCTGTGGTGAAATCTTCTCATTAGAACAAATTAAGAAGGACTCACTCAACACAATTAATAACACAGTTCTATGGGTCACTCCAGGATAATGTAAGATAAAACATTGCGTTTTACTAAAGTATGTGTCGGAGGAATCCCCAAATGTTACACAGTGGATAAGTAGTGTGTTAGAGTTCCTGCCTCTTGAAGCCCTCAGCTTGTATTTAAGAGATGAACCATTTCAGTTTCATAAAGTTTGGAGTCCCTTTACCACTTATTTAGGACCTGAGTTCCAACAAACTATAACAGCAGGGCTCTGTGGTCTGGCATGGGGACAATAGATGTTTTGTCTTTATTTTTTTTATTAATGATATTATTTTAATGTCTATACATTCTTGTATAATGTGGTAAACATTTGTTTCATCTATTGAATCTGTCATGTTCTGTAAACCTGTCTTGTTTGGTTGTAGTTGGGTTAATGTTTTGCATGTCAATGTGTTCAGATCTAATGCAGCTCCTCACCTCCTTTCTCTTGCGAGCAGCTTTACACAGGAAGCTCTGGGCAGCAGTGGCTGGTAGGGCATGGTCATCATAGAGGTCTGCAACAGACACAAATACACACAAAAGAATGGGAAGAAAGAATGCGTTCAAAAACATGGTGGACATCCTTCCTCCACCATTACATATAACTGAAATGAATTAGCTGAAAGTATACACAAATATATACATACTCACCGGCCACTTTATTAGGTACACTTAATTATTTGTGGCATAGACACAACAAGGTGCTGGAAACATCCCTCAGAGATTCTGGTTCATATTCAAATTATAGCATCATGCAGTTGCTGCAGATTTGTCGGCTACACATCCATGATGTGAATCTCTTGTTCCACCACATCCCAAATGTGCTCTATAGGATTTAGATATGTGGCCCTTTGAGTACAGTGAACTCATTGCCATGTTAAATAAACCAGTTGGAGATGATTTGAGCTGTGTGACATGGCGCGTTATCCTGCTGATCTACACTGTGGTCATAAAGGGATGGACATGGTCAGCAACAAACTCAGGTAGGCTGTGGTGTTTAAACCATGCTCAATTGTTACAAAGGGGACCAAAGTATGCCAAGAAAATATCCCCCACACTATTACACCCCCAGCCCCAGCCCCACCCCCACCCCCAGCCCCACCCCCAGCCCCAGCCCCAGCCCGAACCGTTGGCACAAGGCAGGACGGATCCATGCTCTCATGTTGTTTACGCCACATTCTGACCCTACCGTCCGAATGTCCCAGCAGAAATTCAGACTCTTCAGACCAGGCAACATCTTTCCAATCTTCTATTGTCCAGTTTTGGTGAGCCCGTTGAATTGTAGCCTCAGTTTCCTGTTCTTATCTGACAGGAGGGGCACCCGGTGGGGTCTTCTGCTGCTGTAGCCCATCTGTTTCAGGGTTCCACGTGTTGTGTTCAGAGATGGTCTTCTGCATACCTTGATTGTAACGAGTAGTTATTGGAGTTACTGTTGCCTTTCTATCATCTTGAACCAGTCAGGCCATTCTCCTCTGACCTCTGGCATCAACAAGGCATTTTGTCCCGGAGAACTGCCGCTCACTGGATATTTTCTCTCTTTCGGACCATTCTCTGTAGAGATGGATGTGAAAACCCCATCAGATCAGCAGCTTCTGACATGCGCAGACTAGCCTGTCTGGCACCAAGAACCATGCTACGTTCAAAGCAGTGACGTGCAGTGAGGTTCATGGCTGGTGAAGCACTGACTCTTTCAGAGCCAGATTTACAAATATTATATTTTCACCTTAATCGGAATATTCTGTTATTTTCAAAAGCTTTTTTAGTCTGATGCTTCGATTCATTTTAAACAGACCGTTCAACAAAAGGATACCCACAATCTAAATATTGGATTGTTCTTCTTAGTAAGATCCCATTTTCATTACAATGGTGGTCTTACCTTGACTTGAAGATGAAGTCCATGCTATCCTTCTGGACAACAATCTCTATTACCTTTTTGTAAAAGTCCTCCTTATCTTCCTCTAGTTTCAAAAGTCTAGCTTGTTGTTTGCGTCTACCGTCTCTGTGTAGAATACCAGTAGCAACAAAAACCTGTGGGCTCACTTGCGCCCCCTTCAGTGCGGCAGAGGTTATGGCTGCCTCCCCTGGTGCTTTTTCATTGCCGTTGTATGATGAGACCAGCGGGCTTAAATATCATGTACAGTGGGGCAAAAAAGTATTTAGTCAGCCACCAATTGTGCAAGTTCTCCCACTTAAAAAGATGAGGCCTGTAATTTTCATCCTAGGTATACCTCAACTACAGAGACAGAATGGGGGGAAAGAATCCAGGAAATCACATAGTAGGATTTTTAATGAATGAATTGGTAAATTCCTCGGTAAAATAAGTATTTGGTCACCTACAAACAAACAAGATGTCTGGCTCTCACAGACCTGTAACTTCTCCTTTAAGAGCCTCCTCTGTCCTCCACTCGTTAACTGTATTAATGGCACCTGTTTGAACTCGTTATCAGTATAAAAGACACCTGTCCACAACCTCAAACAGTCACACTCCAAACTCCACTATGGCCAAGACCAAAGAGCTGTCAAAGGACACCAGAAACAAAATGGTAGACCTGCACCAGGCTGGGAAGACTGAATCTGCAATAGGTAAGCAGCTTGGTGTGAGGAAATCAACTGTGGGAGCAATTATTAGAAAATGGAAGACAGACAAGACCACTGATAATCTCCCTCGATCTGGGGCTCCACGCAAGATCTCACCCCGTGGGGTCAAAGTGATCACAAGAACGGTGAGCAAAGATCCAGAACCACACGGGGGGACCTAGTCCACGACCTGCAGAGAGCTGGGACCAAAGTAACAAAGGCTACCATCAGTAACACACTACGCCGCCAGGGACACTGGCGGCACATATCAGACCCGGGCCGGGGGGCGGGCCACATGACCGGGCCCTTTAAACCCAATAAAGCTTGACAAAAATATCAGGAGTCCGGGGTGGTAATCTGACGCTCGTGCGTAAAAAGTCGCTCCGTCAGTAAGATTACAATTTAAAACAATGTTTGAAAGAAAAGTAACTAAAGAAAGGTGTAATATTTAAGATTTCGTTTCTACAAAGGGTATAGAAACGAAATATATATATATATATACAAACATATATCAGAGATAATAATGATATAACATGACATAAAGTCCAACAAGGACAACGAAAACATAGCCTAATAAAATGACTACATTTCTGACACACCATTCACAGCCAGCAGCCACCATGAGAGCAGAGCAGTGTAAAATTGGCACGGCGGCCCATACATTCACGTACAAGTAGGCTACTGTACAAATGACATTTGAAGTGTACTCCCCATGCACTACTCGAAGGGTACTCGGCGAGCCTTGCGCTCCGCGAACTCGTCCACAATCCGCTGTATGTCCAATTTCTTGGCTCGGTCACTTTCGATGGACAGCAAGGCCAGTCCACTCAGTCTCTCCTGTCCCATCGTGCTCCTCAAATAGTTTTTGATGAGTTTTAATTTGGAGAAAGAGCGCTCGGCGGTTGCCACGGTGACAGGAAGAGTCAGAAATAAGATGAAGGCTGTGCAAACCTCACTGAATGTAGATGTTACTGCTGGGTTGTAAACAATGAGCATTTTTACCAGATCCGCGACAGATTTTAGTTTGGGTATTTGGTCCCTGAAACAGGTTCTGAAAGAAAGCAGCTGGCCAGGGAAGCTGGCGGCGATGTCCCGACTGTAGTGCTCTCTAAGCCGCTGGGCAGCTTGGTGTAAATCCTCATCCTTTGCTTGCAGTAGTGTGTTGGGGTGAATTGCCTCAAACATGTTCACAGTTGCATTTAAGCTGGTGAATCTTTGGGACAGTTGCTGGATGATTATATCGAGACATGCATTGAAAACGGTCACCCGAAAGTTGCTCTCTGCGTCAGTGAGGCGGCTGTCTTCAGAAAGTTCATCAAAGTGTCTCTTAACTTTCCTGGCCCTGGTTGTTTCAAACTGTGTTTGACTTCCCCATTTAGTAGCCAGGGCAAGAGTGGCGGACTTCGCCTCATCAAATTGTCCCCTATACTCCACCAAAACACTGATGGCATTTTGCAGTAGAGTAGATGCTTTGAGAATATCCGCGTCTTTTGCTTGCAGTAACTGTGAAGCACAATTTATGCTTTCCAAAATCTTGGTCTGCATGTTGACCAAAAATAGAAATCGAAATGTGCTTATGGCATTCTTGAGTGCACTTGCTTCATTGCGCTCATCCTTTTTGTCACTGGTAAGGGATATTTTGACGAGGGCTTTTATAATGTCTCCATATCTGTGCCTTAACGCAACAAGCGCATCATGGCGAGATGACCAGCGAGTGGGACATAAGCGTTTTAATGTGATAGTTCTGCTCTCTGGCGTCATTAACTCACTGAGCAATGCCCATCGTTTGATACTGTGACCAAAAAAGTTGTAGAGCGTCTCTACAGTGTCAAAGAACTGCTTCACTCCAGGGACATTTTTAACAGAGTCGTTGAGTGCTAGGTTGAGATTATGAGCAGCGCAATGAACATAGTGAGCAAGGGGCTCCTTCTCCGCTATTCTTGCTTGCACGCCTGAATACACACCACTCATATTAGCCGCCCCATCATAGCCCTGTCCGCGACATTTAGACAGATCTAATCCGTTTTTCTCTATAGAACCAAGGATTTTGTTCTCTGAAGCTGATGAACCTTCAGTCACTTCAAAACCCAAAAAGACTTCATTGATCTGTACATCTGTTGCAATATCCATGTCGTTCTTAACAACAGTTATGTAACGGTAAACCTGACTCAACTGGTCTATCTTTGACACATCTTGCGTTGTGTCCATGATGACGGAATAAAATGGGGCTTCGTTTATTTCATCAATGATGTCAGCTTTCACACGTTGAGATAATATGTAAATAATCTCATCTTGAATCTGGTGACTGAGGTATTTCACTGACCCTTCTGGTCGGTTGATTAGCTCTTTCAAAACAGGGTCGTAGCGAGCCAATAATTCTATTATTGACAAAAAGTTGCCAGCTTTTCCCTGACCTAGAACCTCTCGATGGCCCCTGGATGCCAAGTTGCTTGAAGCTAGAGTGAGAGTTACATTAACAATGCGCTCCATGACCTGTCTCCAAAATTGGGCAGCATTACGCACATTCCTCTCCATGTCAGCGTCTATTGTGCCGTTGGTTTTCCACTGCTCATATACTATGCATGCACCAAGGTGTATTTGAGTGGATTCATGCCTCTCAATTTTTGTAGAAAGATGTTTCCAGTCTTTTATTCCGTTTACCCATGCATTGTTGTAGAACGGTGCGTTTCGGTTGGCAAAAAGCCAGCAAGGCTCACAGTAGCAGCAGTCCAATTTTGGGGAATAGCACATCCAGCTGTGTGGAAATTTCATCCCAACTTTAGTGGTGGAGGTGTAATAGCTTTCTGAAAAGCAACGGTTATCCTTGTCTTTGGGAAATGGACCTTTGGGTTTGCATGGGCCCATTTTAAGGATATATCTTTTGATATTGGCGTCCTCAATGTTTTCAAAATAGTTTGCCCGATCAGTCGGAAAACGCTCCAGAGGATAATTGCAGGACACATCATGATCCGTGTTCTGAGTTTCACCCGTAGGCGTAGCGTGAGGAGGAGACCTGTTGCTGCTTTCATTCCCAGTGTCCAGTACTTCTTCACCTTGCGGCGCAGCAGGTAAGGAGCCAGAGGGGGAGGGGTGCGGCTGGTCAAGCGTCAGGCCTGGCTCTCTAGACGAGCAGCTAGCAGCTGCTTTGTCGTCCCTATTATCACTACAGCCGAGAGACAGAAAAGGAAATAAGCTAGGCGGCCGAGCTACACGAAGCAAGTAACAACAACCATATGATATCAACATTTACCACAAACTCACACTTTCTTGTTGACAGTGTGTGTCCGTGATTGTAGCCTACCTGTTCATCTGGCTAACCCCCGCTAACGTTGTTGGCGCGCTGGGGCTCGGGGATGAAACACCGCTGGCAGTGGCAACAACTTCAGGTTCATCTCCCGCAGGAGGAGGAGTAGGGCGAAAAAAGTATCCATCTAGCTTGGACAATTTGGCCTTTTGGTCCTCCTTTTTATCTTTTTCTTTGCGTTTTGTAGCTCCACTTTTGTGTTTATAGCTGCTCATGCTTAGGCAGTGCTCTGTTGAATGACAAGTGATTGATGATGACGTTGACGTTCATTTACGTATGATGTTGATGGACGGCTGTTGATGACGATTTTACCCAAAAATACATTTGGAGACAATAGAAGGGATTCACTTGCAATTTTTCATGTTTTAATGTTAAATGTGAGTGTGAAAATAGCAGCACAAGTTCAACTCATATTATAGGCTACAATGCTTTATACCTAATATGACCACGAACGTCAGTGCACTCAGTGGCGCGAGGCAGCAGGGCCCGCCGCCGAATATCTCGGGGGCGGAGCCTGCTGCCTCGGCGACGGGCCCCCATTGGGTCCCGGGGAGCCCTGCCCCTACAGCCCCCCCTGAAGCTCCGCCCCTGGCCAGGGATTCAAATCCTGCAGTGCCAGACGTGTCCCCCTGCTTAAGCCAGTACATGTCCAGGCCCGTCTGAAGTTTGCTAGAGAGCATTTAGATGATCCAGAAGAGGATTGGGAGAATGTCATATGGTCAGATGAAACCAAAATAGAACTTTTTGGTAAAAACTCAACTAGACATGTTTGGAGGAAAAAGAATGCTGAGTTGCATCCAAAGAACACCAAACCTACTGTGAAACATGGGGGTGGAAACATCATGCTTTGGGGCTGTTTTTCTGCAAAGGGACCAGGTCGACTGATCCGTGTAAAGGAAAGAATTAATGGGGCCATGTATCGTGAGATTTTTAGTGACAACCTCCTTCCATCAGCAAGGGCATTGAAGATAGAACGTGGCTGGGTCTTTCAGCATGACAATGATCCCAAACACACTGCCCGGGCAACGAAGGAGTGGCTTCGTAAGAAGCATTTCAAGGTCCTGGAGTGGCCTAGCCAGTCTCCAGATCTCAACCCCATAGAAAATCTTTGGAGGGAGTTGAAGGTCCGTGTTGCCCAGCGACAGTCCCAAAACATCGATGCTCTAGAGGAGATCTGAGGAATGGAATTTTTTTCTCTCATTTTGTCTCTCATAGTTGAGGTATACCTAGGATGAAAATTACAGGCCTCTCATCTTTTTAAGTGGGAGAACTTGCACAATTGGTGGCTGACTAAATACTTGCCCCACTGTATATGTGAAATAAGATATTTAGAGACTATGGATGACGAGGACACATGATAAAATTATAACTCTCAGGGACAAAATAAACCACCACCTACCCTTGGCCAGCACTGAATCACCCTTAACACCGTACATATACTAAGAGTACTTCTCTCCTATAGACCAAAACCAACTAAATTCAATTATTTCATCCTCTAAAGCAGGGGTCTCAGACTCCATTTACCTGGGGGCCGCTGGACGTAGAGTCTGGGCAAGTCTGGGCCGCTTCAAGTATTCCACAAAAAATGTATTAAAAAATACAACATTAACAGTTCTTCAACATCTTCTTAACATGAACGGTTATTCACAACATAACTATTTACAGTTGCTCTTGCCTACTCCTTGCTGGTAGAGACCTGGCAGCGCTTCCTCTCACACAGCTGAGCCACATTTGGTTTGAGGGAGGAAGCAGTTGAAACCCTTAGTATGGCTTGAAGATGTTCATCAGTAAGTCTGGACCTGTACTTTGACTTATTGAAGTTCATGGTGGAGAAGAGCTGTTCACACATATATGTGCTCCCAAAAAGGCACATGGTCCGCTTGAACATCCTGGAAAGCTCAGGGAAGGAGGGGGCGATTCTCTCATGGTCCAAGCTTGTCTGCTTTCCCATTCACTTCCCTGAACTTGGCTTTGAGCTCAGAATTGTACTGCAGGTCAATGAGCTCCATTTGAAGCACACCAGGGGCATTTTCCACATCAAAGGAGAAGGGGACTGCAAACATTTGGAAAGTGGCTCTGTGTGTCTTGAAGTCTGCAAACCGCTGATCAAATTTCTCCTGTAGCTTCACAGTGGCATCAACATACTTCTCACCACTGAATGCTGTGCCCCTGTCCATGAGAGCCTTGCATGCTGGGAAATGGCAGAGGTTTTTCTGAGGGAGCTGGGCTTTCCATAACACCAGTTTTGTAGAGAATGCTTTGACATTGTCATATGCTGCACTGACAAGCTGGCCCTGGCCCTGCAACTTCTTATTCAGTGCATTCAGCTCCTGTGTGATGTCAACAAGAAAAGCTACGTCCATGAGCCATTTGGGATCACTGAGCTCGGGAACAGCCATCCCACCTTTCTCCAGCATGAATACTTTCAGTTCTGTTCTCAACTCAAAAAACCTCTTCAGGACGTGTCCCCTGCTCAGCCAACGCACCTCTGTGAAGTAGAGCACATCCTCATATTCTGACTCAATTTCCTCCAAAAAAGCACGGAACTGGCGGTGCTTTAAGCCCCTGGATCTGATGTGGTTGATGCATTTCACAACGACAGACATCACATTGTCAAACTTCAAGCATTTGCTGCAAAGGGCCTGCTGATGGATAATGCAGTGCAGAGCAATAGCCTCCTTCACACCCTCGTCCTCCAGTTTTCTTTGAACAAGTGCCACCAGCCCATTTTTCCTCCCTGTCATTGATGGCGCTCCGTCGGTCGTAATTCCAACAAACCTCTTCCATGGCAGACCAATATCCGCAATGGCATCACAGTTGCTGGAATATCTCCTGAGCGGTGGTCTGGCCATGCATTGGTTTCACTGTAAGCAACTCCTCTGTCACTTCAAACTTGTCATCAACACCATGGACATACATCGCGAGCTGAGCGGTGTCAGTGATGTCCGTGCTCTCATCAAGAGCCACAGAGTATGCACAGAAAGGTTTGGCTTTGTCGCACAGCTGATCATATATGTCACTTGATAAGTCAGAAATGCGCTCTGCCACTGTGTTAGCTGACAGGCTGATGTTGTTAAACTGACCCTTCTTTTCCGGACAGACTATACTTGCAGCCTGCAACATGCACTTTTTTATAAACTCGCCTTTCGTAAACGACTTTCCCGCCTTAGCAATCATCTCACTCAGCACATAGCTAGCTTCGACTGCTGAATCAGCCTCATTGCGTCCTTTCTTGAAGAGATTTTGTTGCTTCCATAGCATTTTTTTTAGCTCTGTGACTCTTTTCTCTCTCTCGTCTCCCAGGTATTTTGCATACTCTGCATGTTTAGTTGAGAAGTGACGTTTGACGTTATACTCCTTGTATACAGCGATGTTCTCTGTGCATATAAGGCACGTTGCATTTCCCCTGTACTCGACAAAAAAATAATCAGTCTGCCACTTCTCCTGAAATCTTCTGTGGTCATCATCGACTTTTCTTTTCCCTGAAAGTTTTGATGTAGACATGACTGGGCGATATATTTTCCTTCCACTCTGTCACTTTTGGATCACTCACTGCACGCATTTGATTGACGTGGCGGAGTTCCCTCGGAGGGGGGAGGGGCGAGGGATCTGCTCGCAGCAGTTCCCTGCCAGCAGCGGGATCAATCCAAAAATGTAATTAAAATTTGAAAGCGCAAACGTAAACGCGCGGGCCAGATTAACACTATTACATGATATCAACAACGGGGCCATGAGAAACTGTCTCGCGGGCCGCGTCTGGCCCGTGGGCCTGGAGTCTGAGACACCTGCTCTAAAGCATCTACCTGTATCTTAGACCCTGTTCCATCTAAGCTGTTCAAGGAAATTGCACCCCTAATTAATACACCTGTATTAAATATGATGAATATATCTTTACTGTCAGGCTATGTTCCACAGTTATTTAAAGTAGCTGTAATTAAATCTATTATTATTATTAAAAAAAAAAAAAAACTTGATCCTGAGGTTATGGCCAACTACAGGCCAATATCAAACAATCCCTTCCTCTCAAAAATCCTTGAGAAAGCAGTGGCCTCACAATTGTGTGCATTTTTAAATACAAATTGTTTATTTGAGAAATTCCAGTATGGTTTTAGAAAACATCATAGCACAGAGACAGCACTAGTTAAAGTCACAATGACCTGCTTTGTGCATCTGATAATGGACTTGCCTCTATCCTGGTTCTGTTAGATCTGAGTGCTGCCTTTGACACTATTGACCATAACATACTACTCCAAAGATTAGAGTTTTTGATAGGTATAAAGGGAACTGCACTAAGCTGGTTCAGGTCTTATCTATCAAAACGGTCTCAGTTTGTATCTGTCAACGATGAATCCTCATTACAAACTACAGTCAGTCATGGAGTACTGCAAGGGTCTGTACTTGGACCCATCCTGTTCATCATATATATGCTACCATTGGGCAATATCATAAGGAATAACTCCATCAATGTTCATTGTTATGCAGATGATACACAATTGTATCTATCAATTAAACCAGATGTACAATTTCCATTAGTAAAACTGCAAGAATGCCTCACAGACATAAAGACATGGATGACCAGCAACTTTCTATTATTAAACTCCGACAAAACAGAAGTGATTATACTTGGCCCCCAGCACCTTCGGAACGAACTGTCCAACAACATAATTTCTTCGAATTGTATTACCATGACCTCCAGCACCACGGTAACAAATATTGGTGTTATTTTTGACGAGGATTTGTCTTTTAAATCCCATATAAAGCTAATTTCAAGGACTGCCTACTTCCATCTACGGAATATTGCAAAAATCAGGCACATCCTAAATCACAACAATGCAGAAACACTAATCCATGCTTTTATCACCTCCAGGCTGGATTATTGCAATTCCCTTTTATCAGGCTGTCCAAACTCATCATTAAAGACCCTTCAATTCATACAAAATGCTGCAGCACGGGTTTTAACAGGAACGAAAAAGATGGACCACATCACTCCTGTTTTAGCAGCATTGCACGGGCTACCAGTTAAGTCCAGGATTGATTTTAAAATACTTTTACTCACATACAAAGCGCTAAATGGTCAGGGACCATCCTACCTACAGGATCTTTTAATCTCCTATTGCCCCTCTAGGACATTAAGATCCCAGAGTGCAGGTCTGTTGGTGGTTCCCAGAGTCCACAAAAAAAGATCAGGTGCTAGAGCTTTCGGCTACCAAGCCCCGTTCCTCTGGAATCAACTTCCAGTGACGATTAGGGAGGCAGACAGTGTCCACACATTTAAGAGCAGGCTAAAGACTTTCCTTTTTAGTACAGCGTACAGTTAAGACTGGTTTTAAACCCCCTTTTATACATCCTCGACCCTTCGTTTTATGGAATTTTATTTATTGTACTCTAACTGTAAGATACGTTTGTTGTTTTTTACATTGTTTTACATTGCCAATTGTGTTTGTTGACTTGTGAAGCCCTCTGAGACAAAGAGGATTTGTGATTTTGGGCTATATAAATAAACTTGAATTGAATGTAATAAAGGGATCTACAAACATTACATTTGTGACCTACAGTGAGATGGTAACAGGCATGCGCTTAGTTACCGCGCTCCAGACAGTTTCTGTGGGGTGACGCATCTGAGATGAGTCAGATCTCATCTGTGCCTCACCTTACCCTACAGAAACTGGCTGTAGCGCACTAAAAAAAAAGTGCCCGCACTAAATTAGTGCCCGCGGTCCAGCCAGTTTCTGTAGGGTTACGTGAGGCCGAGCTCGTCCCGGCAAATTTGCCGATTTTGACTATAAAAAGCGATTGGAATAATACAGAAATCACATTTACAACACAGATCAGTGGAGAGATTTTGTTATTATTTAGTTTTTCTTTAGTTTTTTTTCCGTTACATTGGAGTATGCCTCCCCTGACTGCACGTCGCTGGTTCAAAGTCACTTAAATCACCTTTCTTCCCCGCTCTGATGCTCTGTTTGTACTTCACCAGGTCGTCTTCACCATGTCTACATGACTAAATGCATTGAGTTGCTTCATCATTGGCTGATTAGATATTTGCGTTACGAGCAGTTGAACAGGTGTACCTAATAAAGTGGCCAGTGAGTATACATATACATTTTCATACAAACAAACAGTATATTTAGGTATATGTATACACGCAAACATACTATATACATAATACATTATTAACATATTAATTATTTGTGTGCGTTTGTTGTGGAAATGATGAAGAATGACATCCATAGCCTACATTCTGGTGACTTTAGGCGCGTTCACACTGCGGTACTTTTCCCACAAAGGTTCATGCGAACTTAGTTCATGATCGCGTTCACACCAAAAAGAGCCGTTACTAAAATTAGTTCATGCGAACCTTTTTACCCGCTCGAAAGTCCCTGCTAGAGAGCAGGGACTTTCGAGCGGCTCTTTTGTGAGAAAAGAGCTATATTCCTGATTGGCTGGGCGGATTGCAAACCACGGCCCGTAAAACTCCCAAAAAGTTTTGTGAAGCCGCCATTTTATTATCCTCGCATTAGCATTATTAGCATTAGCCCAGCCCAGCGCAGAAACGCAGAGAGACTAACTTATGGCAACACAAAATAAAACATGGGAGCGGTGGAGATGAGGAGGTGTCGGCGTTCTAGCGATTTACTCGGAAGGCTTCAGTAGAAGCTGCTGGGACTCCCAGCAGCTTCTACTGAAGCCTTCCCCAACTCCGGGGACTTCCGGCCGGGGACTTGGGGTGGCAGTATACGCCGTGAAGTGGTTTGCGGCCTGCCAGTAAACCCAAAGCAGAAGAAGAAGAAGTGACGTCAGCGGCTTCATTTGCCTAATCCACCCCCAGGGACTTTTTCCGGTGTGAACGCGATCTGTACTTAGTTCATGAGAACTAAAGAGTTCGCATGAACTAAGTTCTCATGAACCTTTGTGGGAAAAGTACCGCAGTGTGAACGCGCCTTTTAAGCCACAATATACAAGTCATACTATCATACTCATCTGAAGCCTATGATAGAATACATTAGCATAACAACACAATCCAACACATTCTATTAAATAACTTGCTGGCTCATAGTAAAGGATGAAGGTTTATTAAATGCTTGTTCCTCTCTCCTCCCATGCTTCCCTTACATTTCCCGTCGGCAGCACTGACGTGGTGAGAGGAACGGAGGCAAACTGGGAATTGGGAAAGGCTATGGTGTTGCCGGTTAGCCAACCACTCTTGCATACTGGTTTTGATAGTATAATATCACAACGGAATGTTGCAGTACTCACTGAACTTCATGCGGATGTACTCATAAGGGTCTTCCTGCCAAAGCTTCTCATCCTCATCTTTGTAACACATCAGTGGAAAAATGACCTCCTGGCATATGGTCTGTAAGAGAGGATGATCTTCATAAGCTCAGGAGGAGTATTACATGGGCTTAAAAACAACAAACAATACCAAGGAGAAAAATCAATCACAAAGATGGATGAACATTTGCATTCCTATGCCCAGCTTTAATGTAACGTGGACAGAGATGTGAATTTATGAGGTTTGTTCAGGTCTGATTCTTAAGCATATAAAAGAAAAACTTTAAATTAGAGCTGCGAGCAGCATTTAGCGGGCCCTCGCTCTCCCACGTGAGTCAAGGTAACTGGCGGGTAAAGTTTCCATGCCAACCCTCAGCTGAGGTAGATTGTCCCTCGCGCAAGTGTCAATGGTCAACAGCTCATGGGTTCATAATGACGTAAACACTCCCGACTGCTGATTGGTCAGAGAGAATCGCCACAATTCTTCGGCGAGACAGTCTCCAAGCGTCGCATAAGCACCATTTTTAAAAACTGACGAGCTACCGTCAACAAATCCATAATGAAATGGCAGCAACAACAAAAACACGCCATGGTCGTTTGACGAGGTACAGACGTTACCATCTCGTTGCGGATGAAAAAATACAGCGAAACGACGCCTGGACTCGGCAACGACAGGGACAGTGGAAATAAATAAACATTGCAGTCAATGCGCCAGTAAGCCAAGACGCTATTTTCAATCTATAGCTCCTGGACAGATGCTAAAAACGTAGTGTTGGGCAGCGATGAGAATGAATAGATTTTTGGGTGTTTATACAAAGACAATAGTGGTTTCATACTTGTACTGGCCTGTGAGAAGTTGTTATACAGTAAGTGATGTGAGAGAGGACCATATAATGCATGTACACCATACTGTATCTATAGTACCTTCTCATTCGAAGGTTTTTATTTATTTTAATATTTTTCTACATTGTAGATTAATACTGAATGCATCACAACTATGAAATAACACATTGCTACAATTATGGAGTAAACAAAAAAGTGTTAAACAATCCAGAATATGATTTATATTTTAGATTCTTCAAAGTAGCCCCCTTTTGCCTTGATGACAGCCTTGCACACTCTTGGCTTCTCTCAGTCCCCATTTACACGGGAACGTTTACGCACCGTATGCGTTTTCAAAAAAGTATTCCGTTCACACGCATTGGGCTTAATTAACGTGTCCGTTCACACGAGACCGCTGGAAATGCTGTAGTACATATACCGGGCCTTTAATTGGCGCTGCTGACGCCACAAAATTAGAAAAGTACCGGTCAAAGGTCTTCTTTGTTATTTATTGAGCTTTAAAACAAATTGATGACGACTCTATATAATAATATAGAATAATAATCGGAGCCTCTCTTTTCCTCCCCCTCTTCTGACAGCCCAGCAGCTGATCTCTGAGCAGGAGACGTGGGGAGAGGGAGACTGGGGAGAGGGAGGCGGGGCTATTTCATCGTTATCAGAAAATGATCGTATAGAGGCTTACACACGGAGCCGTTTGCCCCCCAGAGCGTTCCGTTTGCAGATTAATGACTGTCCTACCTGCATATGTGGTTTCATGTGTTTCCAGGTCAGTGAGTGTGACAGGCCCAGGTTGAGGTAGTTGAGGCACTGCTGCAGGACACGAGGGGTAACGTACTGCTTCTGTCTGTACTGGTCCACCACCTTCAGCAGGACCTGGACACGCAACACACACACAAATGTTGTCTGATGGACTACAACGTATAGACACCATCAAATTCTGGATCAAACACTTGCAAAGCACTTTAAATTAACTTTTTTTTATTTTTTTTAATGTGTTACATAAATAAACACTGTGATATTGATAACTGAATTAAACTAAAATGTTTAAGTCTTAGGAACACATTCTTACCTGCTGTATGCCCATTGCGTATGTCTTTAAGAAAAAGTCTGCAAACTCGTTATACTCCTTTGTCACATTGCCAGGGCTTCCATACCTGTAAGTGACACGAGAAGCGTTTGAGTTCATGGGACTGTCCCTCTGCTTACCAAAAATCTGTCTTTAGTGAAGTGAGAGCAGGACCCACCGTTCAAACAGTCTGGTGATGATGCGTAACGCCCACTTCTTACACTTCCACCATGCCAGTTCAGGACGGTCGTCCTCATCCACCTCTAGGGTCTCCTAACACACACTTCATTTTAGATATCCAGCATATATTGTTAAATAAGACTCCTTATCAGTGCTTCTCAAAGTGTGGTCCGCGGACCACTGGTGGTCCGTGAGCGCCCCCTAGTGGTCCGTGTGTATATTGGTAACATTTCACATTTTAAATAAATAAGTTAATTTAAGTTTTCCGCACTCTCGCAGGAATATCTCCGCAATGGAGCGAGGTTAAGTTTCACTTTCGATTGCATGATATAGCCCAGCGCAACACCTTCGTCACACATGTTGCCACTTGTTTGTACCATTTTCAGGCGATTTGTAATCTGTTCTAGAAAAACGATGTGTTTTGGGATATTTGTGGAGTTAGGTGGTCCGCGAGTGTTTTTTTATTGGTTAAGTGGTCCTTGGTATGAAAAAGTTTGAGAAACACTGTCCTTATAAGTTAGCATGTTGTAAAAGAAAGTTCCTTTTGATGTTAAAACAGGATTGATTGAGCTTCTACTGCCCACTGCAGCGGGAGGGGTCTGGGAATAGCCAACCATCTTTAGTGAGGTCACAGTTACCTTGACCACAATTCTAGATGGTTAATCCTAGAGTCAGAGTAGACCTGTGTCACAAAGTCCATTGCCAGATCAGAAGCACACACATTTAAGTAATTAAGAGTGAAGTCATTGTTGAGCTATTTCCTATCTAAATACATATTTGAGAGGATTGCTGGGCTTCAGAATGGATGGCAGCATGCACACATCACTCTGTTTACCAGTGTCATCCACCTTGATCAAGCTTCAATTAAACCTTCAGTTTGCCAGACATCGGATCGCTCTCCAGTCTCCATCACAGTAAGTAAAACTAGTAGTACACGTGGCCTAGTGTGTGTGTGTGTGTGTGTGTGTGTGTGTGTGTGTGTGTGTGTGTGTGTGTGTGTGTGTGTGTGTGTGTGTGTGTGTGTGTGTGTGTGTGTGTGTGTGTGTGTGTGTGTGTGTGTGTGTGTGTGTGTGTGTGTGTGTGTGTGTGTGTGTGTGTGTGTGTGTGTGTGTGTGTGTGTGTGTGTCTCTCTCTCACAGCTGGGACGCCTCGGTCCATTATCGCTCGAAGGATTTCCATCCACTGAGTCATCACTGTGTTGTTGATCAGCTGGAGAGGCAGCGAGTACTGTTGGACATCATCATCATCATCATCATCATCATCATCATCATCATCATCATCATCATCATCATCAGAAATGTTGTTGTTTGACCATCAGGGTCACCATAGCATTCCCAGTGCAGACTCTAAAATGTATCAATTATGAATTTGAGGGACACTTGTTCAGTTCTGACGGTGTGACAAATGAAGTTGATCTTAATACTGCAAGTGTTGTGTGGATTTGGAACCAACAATGCAATAGGAAAGACAAGGGTTTCATTTGGGATTGTTGTTTGATTAGTTTCTCATATAACTTCAACTCCTAATACACTAACCCCTCGCCCCTATTTCACCCAGCTAAGCACTTCTTACTTTTGTTCTTCACTTGTGTATAGCGCTTTGAGCACCAGGAAAAGCGCTATATAAATAACATGTAGGGATGCTCCGATGGATCGGTCACCGATCGAGATCGGCCGATACTCACTCTCTACCGATCGATCGGTGCTCTCTAAACATGCCGATCGCCAGAGCCGATCGCATTACGTAAAATACATGACACTTTTCTCTGTGCGGCAAAACAAGCTCGCCAAAATAGCTTCACCGGTCTGGCAGTATTTTAAGGTGTCCGAAAAAGACAGTAAAATAGCGGAATATGCAACGTGTGTGAAGCAGAAATCCTGCAGCTCCGCCCGCTGTGACGAACCGGTGAGCAGAGCGAAACACACAAGAGTTAGACCTAACATACTTAGCTATTTTATCTACCTCTGGAACAAGCTACACTCGTTATAAATATATTTATTCTTCACTGTCGCGTCACTCATTACTGGATCAGTGAGCTGCATGAGACGATACCGACAGGCTTTCAGGAGAGAGGAAAAGAGAGCGCTTCCGCTCATTTCGCCCGTGTTATTATTATTATTTAAATGGGAGATTTAAAGTGATGTTTAAATCTTCCATTTAGGCCCCGCCCACTCGATCGGATCGGCGATCGGTCTTGGCCGATACTGATTCCGACCCCAAAATTGTCGATCGGAGCATCCCTAATAACATGTATTATTATTATTATGTACAGAGGATGTCAAAACTGAAGAAACTGGCATGATTGGTGAAAGGGTGGCAGACCTAATGATTATTCTAGATTATTCGAATGATCCAGAATGAGAAACCTTATTTTGTATGTTGCTCGGATGTATTTCTTCTAGGGCTGTCAAAGTTAACGCATGTGATTAATCTCGAGACTTTAATACGCACTATTTTTTTTTTTTAAATCAAATGAATCATAGTATCCAGTTTAGACGGTACCTCCCTCAGTATTTCCAGTGCGCATTTTCACCTGGGAATTAACTAAGAGACAGGCACATTAAACTAACAGGATGACTGAGGAGTAGGGTTGGGCACCGAAATCCGAAATTTCGATTCCATCGGTGTCGTTTAGAAATGTTAGTTTCGGTTCTGCTTATCGATGCATCTCGCCGCTTTCTGTACTGTTACGGGGGTGGGGCGGGACGTGTAGCAAGCACAGTTGGGAAGCAAAACTCGGTTCTGAGTGAGTAAGAACAATCTCTCTCTCTCTCTCTAATAATAATAAAAATCTTGACCTCTAACTGCTTTTAGCATCTCATTCTTCCATACCTGCATTTGTCTTTCCACCAACAAAAAACTACAAATAAATGTGTTCCTTTTAAACTTGTGATTAATCCGATTCAATATTTTGATATTCCCAAGAACAGCTCTTAAGACATTACGCTTCTGAATCAAGTCAAGCTATAAAAGAACCCACACATGAACACATGCACACGCACACACACCTGTACGAGAGCGTGAAAGGTCTTAAGGATCTGTTTCTGGATGAGGACAGAGAAGATGGTGGCGTCGGCCAGCAGCTGGCTGATGAGCTGCTGAATCCTCGGCAGAAAGATCTGCATTGCTGCCAACAATGGTTGCCTCTCATCCGCCTTCCTGTACCTGGAACATGTAGATATGCAAGCATGCACACAATCAATAATAGAATGGATCTCTTCTGCACATTTTGTTAATTTCATCTCCTCTTTATAACTTCTGCTAGTAACTTATTAAGATGTTCCTTCTCTAATCTGTTTAGTAGGGAGAGATTTTGAAGTTTTGTTGCTGCTGTTGTGCATCCATGCCACTGTTGTGCAGCAACCCTACGGCTGTCTGAAGCCGGCTAGCATTATTGGTGGTCGTATTTACTGATTTTAATATGGTGCAACTGTCACGAAACCTATGTCCCTGGGGATTAATAAAGTATTTTCATTGATTGATTGTACAAAAAGTAATGTTTTAATAATTGTAATGGCAATAAAATGCCTGATCGTAATGAGACTTGTGTGTTGCCAATTAATGCTGCTTGATTTGGGAAAAAGGTAACAAATATTTTGACTGATAGTGTTTTTTTACACACACTCATGGAAAAATATATTGAAATTATGATTTTGTACAAAATAAAATATTTTTTATTTCATACCTGCAAACTCACAAGATAAGCATTTTTGTAAATTGAGCATTCTGGTAAACTACAGACTTATTGAGCTAATTTCTTCTGTCTTTTTGCCTGCATAGACTTCTCAAAGTGAAAAATAGTATTTGTGGTTCACAAGGGGCCTTTGCAAGTCAGAAGGAGGACTTCTCCATCATCAGGAATCATTTTTGCTTTATATTGGAAATAACAGAGTTCAGAGTCATTCTCCCAGCATGGGAGCCTCCTCCTTTAAACCTGTAGTTGTGATGTGAGGGCTAATGACTCCCCATGAGGGTCCTTCTCAGCAGTGAGGTGATGCAGATGAAAATTAACAGCTTACTCACTCGTATGTTTTGACCAGCTGGTAGAGAGCCAGCAGGCTGCCGTACCAGCTGCCGCTGCTCTGAGACTGCAGGTACTTGCCGATCTTATCCACTATGGCTGTCCAGCGGCCTGGGAAGTCGTGTTTGATGACAACTCGCAGACACATGGTCAGCTGCGAACTGCAGACAGTGCATAAACATATGAAGTCAGTTATTGTATTAGTCAGGAGGAAAGTGTATTCTTTCAATGCATACAATTCAGGTTCCCATTGTTATCTAAATATAAAACTAATCGCAATGTTTAAAACGATTTTATAGATTAACAGGCCTATCCATTACAAACACTACAGAAGAGATGCAGACATCTGTGATGAATGACAAATATGTGTGCAGCCATGTTCTGTCTATTTACCGTATTGACTCAGGACAGCGAATGATACCCTCCACTAGGTGGTCTCTGATTTGCTGCCGGTCGTTCTCGTGGATGTTGAAGGGAAAGACCACTTCCCCCAGAGAGGGCTCCCTGTCCTGCCAGTACTGACTCACCATGTTCTTCAGGTAGATGGCCGCTACACACACAGACAGACACAGTCAGAACCCTAACCCTGTTAGGAGAGCTCACAGAGCAGCAATCTGGCAGCAGAAGATGTGTTTTACACATTCTGACAGAATAACTGTTTAGCAGGGATATGCGAAGCAACCAAACGACAGTGTGAGGTTATGGACTGCTGAGCCTTACCTGCGTGGCGAACAGGAAACTCCACCTGCTCCGACACGATTATCTGAAGCAGGGTGGGGGCGAAGTTGATGATCTTGTACGACTGCAAAACAGAGAAGTAGCATGAAACAACCCATTTTTGGTTGGATGAATTTTCTTCTTTTCAATTCATTTAAATAAGTATCACCAGGTTTCAAATCTAAGATTGTAAAACATTGATGATTGTGAAATCCAATGTCAAAGAGATGGTTTACTGTTAAAAGGTCCCCTATAATGCATAATGCACTTTTTGATTTATTTTAAACATAAATGTGTCCCCGGTGTGTAAGGAGACTCACAAAGTGTCAGAAAATAAAACCCTCTCTCTTTTCCTCCTTACCCAAATCTCTAAAAACGGGGGAACAACAGAGCTGATCCAGATTTGCGTCCGATATGACGTAATATTGGAAATGTGGGCGGGCTTTACACGAACGGCCCTATCAGAAACGTCCCTGTATCAGACACAATGTGTGACGTGTTTTGGAAGTAATATGGTCTGTGTTCAGGGGCGGACTGGCCATCTGTAGAATCTGAAGAACCGTTGGCGGTCGGCCCTTTAAAAAAAAAAAAAGTTGTTTAAAGTCATCATTTAAGTTGCGCTGACGGCCGACGGAGGGCAACAGCGGCCGCTAATGCAGTTGTGTGGTTCTTATCTGTCAAATAATCACACACGAAGAAGCCAGTGCGGCCACGCAAAGAGAAGGGATTAGACGCCGCGGCAGACAGGGAGAATGAAAAAACATGGATACAAATCAAAGAAAACGGTGGGGCCGAGAAGGCAAAAGGAAAAAAAGGTAAATCACTCGCAGGTGAAGCATATAAATGTCGCAAATTGACAGACCTTTTTGGCAGCAGCGCTGCTACAAGCACTATCAGCAGCAGCTTAGAACAATTGCAAGATGATGAAGAGAATGATGAGGGACAGAGTTGAAATATACAGCCAGCTTCCTGCGTTCATGATGAGGGACAGAGTTGAGCTGCTGGAAGAACCAACTCAACTGGCACATACAAGTGCAGGGCAAGAGCAAGAGGTGGGTGAGAATTATCCCTTGAACTCAGTGGTGTTTTCTCCTGGAGGCCAAGGGAAGCCAGGCTTCTCCTGTTTTTTTGGATTGTATATATATAATTATAATTTTAATAAATAAATAAAAACACTTCGTTTAGTTTCGGTAATTATTCTGCCGGCCCATCTCTCCCCCCATTCTCATTGAGTATTTTACAAAGAGTGAAACAGCGCCCCTCTAGATGTTATGGTGAAACAGTAGATTGCACTCTCTGTTGCGAGAGGAGGCCAGCCGAAATTGACTTCCCTTGGTGAAAAAAAATCGAGGGATTGACCAATCAGATGCCTCACAATCCAATAAAATCGCATTAAATTCAGTTCGTACTGTAACTGTCATCACCGCCCTTAAAAAGTAGCAAGCAACTGAAGCAAGTGCAATTATGGAGGGTGGAGATTTGGAGTATTTCATCAAACATAATTGTACTAAACTTCTGCTACAGCAGCAATTAAAAATGAAATCTGATGACAGGCCAATGCCCAAACTGGAGCTGTGTACAGAGAGGAAAAAAGGAGTGAATCGGACGTAAAACTTTAAATAATAAACAGCGGATTTCTAACATTTGACATTTCATGTGGCCGGATGGGTCAGTTTCCAGGGCTGAATTTTAGTCCCAGTACGCCCCTGTCTGTGTTTACATTAGCAAGCATCACTAACACTCAGAGCTAACGCTGTACTGGAGAGAATATGTTTAAAGAAGCCGAATAGAAAAAAGGTAAACCCGCATGAGAGAAAGCGTTTGAAATAATTCTTGATGTGGTTTGGAAGAAGTCTGACTTCAAAGGCTGTAACACACGGAACATGTGGGCGGGACTAAGAACAATGACAGATTACAAAAGGGCAGCGGGGGGTGCTGCAGGACTGTCTGCGTGCGCATCTCTCCCAGATGAGCTGAACAGTTTTTTTGCACGATTCGAAGCTGTCCTTCCTCTGTTCGACTACGGTGATACCATATACCGCTCGGCGTGTAAAGGAGCTCTCGATCATTTAAACATTCTGTATCACTCCGCCATCCGCTTCACCACCAATGCCCCCTACAGGACACACCACTGACCTGTACTCTCTGGCTAACTGGCCCTCTCTTGAGACCAGACGCAACATCCACTGGCTGATGTTTGTTTACAAAACACTCCTAGGCCTCACCCCCTTCTACCTCACACAATTACTGCAACTCCGCACACCCCCGACGCACAACACCCGGTCAGCTACAAGCATCCTGCTAAAGATCCCCAACGCCCATACATCCTTTGGCCGCTCCGCCTTTCAGTTTGCAGCGGCAGATAGCTGGAATACCGTTCAAAAAACATTACAAATTAAAACCTTTGTCTCCCCCCGCACCTTCAATGTCACTATTGTTGACACCCTGGCTGGCACACACATGCAGCTGCTCTGCCTGATGCTGGTTTTAATGACTGATTGAACCACAGCCATATTGTTTTAGAGTTTTTATATGTTCAACTGCTATGCCTGTCATCTTTGCTATGTGTTTGTGTTGTCTCCTGTAGTGCCCGGAGTGTGTCTTTTTATTTCCTCCCAAACCCCATCCCCTCAGGAAGCCTTTGCCTCCTCTCAGGTCATCATTGTTTTCCTGTTTTCCTCTACTACTACTACTACTACTACTACTACTACTACTACTACTACTACTACTACAGCCAGACTGTGGAGGCACAGAAGGATCAGGGGCCCTGCCCTTTTGTTTTAGACAGGGCAGATGTATGCAAATCCATTAATCCACACAAGGCTCCTGCACCTGTTCTCAGGGTGTGTGCAGTTCAGCTGGCAGAGGTGTTCACAGACATCTTCAACAGGTCCCTGCTGCAGTCTGTAGTCCCCACATGCTTCAAACACTCCACCATCGTTCCTGTCCCCAAAAAGACAAAAATCACCAGCCTCAACGACTACCGCCCAGTAGCACTCACCTCCTTCACCATGAAGTGCTTTGAGCGGTTAGTCAAAACACTCATCACATTCTCCCTCACTGACTCTCTGGACTTCCTGCAGTTTGCCTACAGAGCAAACAGGTCCACAGACGACGCCATCGCCCTCACCATCCACACTGCCCTCTCAGCTCTCACACCTCTGGTCTCACATCGGGCCAGAGGAACACATATGTGAGAATGCTGTTCATTGATTACAGTTCAGCTTTCAACACCATTGAGCCCTCCAAGCTGGTCCTCAAGCTCAGAGACCTGGGGTTCAACAGCGCCCTCTGTGATTGGATCCTGAACTTCCTGACAGGCAGACCCCAGGCAGTACGGGTGAGAAACACCACATCCTCCACCCTGATCCTCAACACCGGAGCCCCCCAAGGCTGCGTGCTCAGCCCTCTCCTCTATAGGGCTGTGCATCTTCACTGGTCTCACGTTTCGATTACGATTATCCTGTCAACGATTCGATTCGATATCCCGATGCATCACGATTCATACCAATGCGTTGCATCCTCAATTTTCTATATTACTGCACATGGCTTATTTTTCATCAATGCATACATGCAGTAAATACATATGAACTCTCTTTTTATTATTTAGAAAGTGCTTCAGAAATCAATAACATAAATGTCTCGACATTAATTTATAAACCAAAATAAATGAATTGTATAGGTCTAGCCTCCCTATATCTGTGTGTGAAGTTGTTCCATCCTCAAAAACAAAAAGCTAATGCTTCTGCAGTCTAGCTGCAGCTTCTAGCTATGGTCTACTGTTAAAGAAAGGACACTGAATGTCCTGAATGTGGCATCACACACAGGACTTGAGTCTGAACACAGCAGACAACAGGAGTATTTACAACAGCATTATAAAAACTAAAATACTGCATGTGGTGCTCGCTCACATTCTCTGTCTCACTGTTACATAAATCCCATGCATGTATGAGATTAAATTAGCTTCATTATATCTCAGTGATTAAGTGAATAATAAAGTTTCTATCGGGTCACTATCAGCCTGTCACTCATTATTTTCAGGGAGGGGGCGGGGCTTGGAGGAACGGAGAGGAGACGGTGATCGCGGAAGCTTTTTTCCTCCTGCCTTCACAAACTATACACACGTGTATATATCATCTGAAAATTGCTAGAGGACATTCATACTTTGCAATCCAAGACTTAATTAAATCCACCAAAAACCTGACATGATTGTAACGCAATTATTTTTGAAAAACATAAATCCCTGTGTCTCTGAGCCACAGCGACACGAGTGATTGGGAGCGGGTCCTTCTGCTGTTGGTTCTGGACTGGTGTTCTTGTGTTGGTGGATAAAGCAGACTGCTCCGTGTTTGGTGTTGCTGTGCCGCCGTCACGTCTGTTCCCTGATCTCTGCGTCACCGACCGATTTGATATTAAAGTGACCGGGAAAAAAAATCCGGAAAATCAGGAAGCAATGTTACTACGCTATAACTGATTATCTTCCGTCACTGCATCGATACCGAATCGTCCACGTCCGCATCGCAATGCATCGTAGAAACGATTATTTCCAACACCCCTACTCCTCTACTCCCTGTTCACTCACGACTGCGTGGCCACACACAGCTCCAACACCATCGTGAAGTTTGCTGACAACACGACCGTCATCGGCCTGATCACCGACCGCCGAAACCCTGACATCTTGGTGCTAGGATAACAACCTCCATCTCAACGTCATCAAAAGCAAGGAGCTGATTGTGGATTACAGGAAGCAGCAGAGAGAGCCATCAATGGGACGTGTTGTTTGCTAAAGGACTGCGCAGCTGAGCTCGCAGATGTCCTCATAGACATCTTCAACATCTCCCTGAGCCAGGCTGTTGTTCCCTGATGCTTCAAGGTAACCACCATCATACCTGTGTCGAAGAAGTCATCACCATCCTGCTTCAATGACTACTGCCCTGTAGTGCTGACTTCCACCATCATGAGCGGCTAGTCATGAAGCAAATCAAATCTGACCTCCCCCCCTCGATGGATCCGTATCAGTTTTCATCGTGAGTGAAGCGGTCCACTGAGGATGCAATCTCCTCTGCTCTCCACCCAGCCCTCACCCACCTGGACACTACAAACTCTTATGTTAGGATGCTATTCATAGACTTTAGTTCAGCGTTCAACACCATCATCCCCCAGCAGCTGGTTTGTAAACTAATAAACCTGGGCCTCAGCCCCTTTCTCTCAAGTTTCTCATCAAGTTTGCGGATGACACAACTGTGGTGGGTCTCATCAGCAACAACAACGAAACCCACTACAGGAGGGAGGTGAACCAGCTGCACTGTAAAAACAGTTCCGATGGTGAAGTCAACAAAACTCAATTTTTTTAATGTAATTTACTTGCCCTAAATTTGTTTTCTTTTCAATGTGCGTTTAAATAAGTAACACTTAAGCAACAATGAGAACATGTTTTAAGAACTCATTAATTTGTAAATTAAAGGTGGAGTAGGTAAGTTTGAGAAACCGGCTCGAGATACACTTTTTGTTATATTCCATGGAATGCTCTTAACATCCCATAGCAATGAATATCTGAAGTGCTTCGACAAAAAATCCATTAAAAAAATGTCATCTGTGGAAGCCGTGGTACTGTAGAAAGTAAGGATCGACCGATATGGCTTTTTCAAGGCCGATACCGATTATTAGTAACCAAGGAGACCGATAACCGATATTTGGAACCGATATACATTTGCAGTCAAATCTGAAAATCTATAGTGTCAAGATGTAGAATAACACAAACTCCAACACAACTCAACACAACTTCTTTGAAATGCATTTAAGCATATATTATGTTTAATGAACTTTTAAACATCTTACAACTGGTTTCCTCTCTGTGCCCTTTTCTTTAGTGCAGCCATCTGCTATGAGTTAGAGAGACAAGAAGTGGGGCGGCAGGCTGACATGCTTAACTAACAATAATGCTTAATTTATTATATCAAACCAATGCCTGTCTGTCTAGCATAAAATCCCAATAAACTGCTAGCAACTGCAAAACACTAGTGCTAGCTAATGTTTTGAAAACTATTAAAAGTGAGGCTATTACAGCAGACCTAACGTTAGACTAGTAGCCTCACTTCTAATATTTTGCTAAACATTTGCTAAATACATGTTGATTAGCTAATGAGCTTCACATATCAACCTGAAAAACTGCGAGGCTCCACTCGCAGCCCCCCCCCCTCCGCACCACAGTTACGGCCCGTCTACACTACAGCGTCGAAAGCTCCAAGCTGCTCCAAGCTGCCCATTCACTTTCAATGGGGTGACTTCACGTAGCCGCGCTTTTTCGCCGAACTGAATTGTGGGTAGCAGAGCGAGGCGTCTCAGGCGACCCAGGCGACCAGAAGTTGAACATTGTTCAACTTCTGGTCGCCTGGACGCCGGAGTAGCCAGCGCCAGCCAATCAAATCCCGTTTCCCAAAATCTGACAGCTGAAGCGCTAGCCAATCAAACCGCGTCTAAGCTGGGAGAGATATCCCGCCGTTCATTTCTATATTTCAAAAAAAGTCGGAGGAGAAACTAACTATCGCCGTAGCAAATCACCCGGTTTTGTATGACCAGACCCTCTTCACCTACCGGGATACAAACCGGAGGAACCAGGCATGGAGGGAGGTGGCAGAGACAGTGGGGAAACAGGTAGGTTTTCGCCTGTTTGGGGAGTTTATATTTATATATATATTGCTCGCATAAAATCCCCGGGGGTTTTTGCTTTGTATGTCGGGGGCGGGAGATTCATGTGATTGGTTGTTGGCCGTGTTGCTTGAATAAAATCCCCAAGCTCCAGACACGCCCAGCTCCAAGCTATTTTTGGAGCTGTAGTGTGGACGCTCCGTTACTCCGCGTGCGAGACGCTGCACGCACCCCAACTCTGACTGACTTCCCGCGTCCCTGTGTAACTGGGAAGCTGATAGAATTGGATCAATAGATCGTGCTGTTTTTGCAACTTCAGCATAGGGGATTGGGATGTTTATTGAACTTCGGCTTTCAACTGATTTACCTTCGAAACACATGTATGGCTCTGCCGCTCAGCGCTGCTGCTTGCCTCCGTCTGTGTTCTTCGCACCTGCCTGTAATCTGAGAAGGTCCCGCCTCTATGGCTGGCTCCCTCCCGGAAAATCTTCAGTGTTGATTGACACTTCAGTAATAGCCTATCAGATAGCGCTGTGGGCGGGACATTGCTCGTGTACAGAGAGTGGTGACTGCAGACAGAGAAACGGCCGCATCAGAGCCAAAGTGTTATCGGCAATTTTATTAAAAAAAGGCCGATACCGATAATCGGTCAAATGATGAATATCGGCCCCGATAATCGGCCTGGCCGATAATCGGTCGACCCCTAGTAGAAAGCACGACCAATCATTTTAGCCGGCCCGGCAAAAATAACTGGATGGCCTACCTGCCTGTCAGCCTTCCATCTGTGCACAAACCTATCTTATGCCCTCATTGGTCATGTGCGCGTTCGTGTGTGTTGGAGGAGGGGCTCTGTGAGGAAGAGGCAGATTTTTTCCGGCTGTGTATTTTCAAATTCTAGCGCACTCGAGCTGGTTTCTCCACAATTACCTACCCCACCTTTAATATCACATTTTCTGAACTTTCTTTAAAAATACGTTTTGGACAACTTAATAAAAATGCTTTTGTCAACGCCACGGCCATTGCCACGTCCTCAAACGAGAATACCGCGGTGTGAGACTTCCTGGTCCTCTTTGCAGCGGTTCTTCAGTTGGACACGTGTTGGCGTTGGATCCTCTTCAAATCATCGTAAAACAAGTAAGCATACCTCCTGAGTTGTTAATTACTGCTTTTTAACTAGCAAGTGTTATTTACTTTTCTTGTATTAACCTTTTTTGAACGAAACATCGACATTTTAATGCATGCCAGCGCCATTACTGCCGTTAAAGTTAGACTCAGCCCTGTCGTGCTCATGTAGTCTATTTCTTCGCGCAAACTTGTTGGGAAAAGTTTGCATCAAGTGCTTACCGACGCAATTCTGTTAAAATTGGTTAAGTTAAGAGTACGTATTAAGAATCAACTCCGCAAACTGTTCCCCTATGCCACTCTAAACGTTGGCCGGGCACCGTGATGCGGCCGCGGGGCTCAGAGGCTCTCCTGCCGTGCATGTTGTGCAGTAAAATACCTCCGTTAAAACTATTCCCTACTACTTTGTAACCCAGCGGTTATGTAAGAGTAAGTTACTAATGCGCCTATTTGATATGAATTCCTCTATGTATTTTGTCGTTTGTTAGCAATTAATTATCTTTCTACAATCTCAAGTGTACCCAATTTAAACTCATAGTCTGCAGTTACAGCATCGAGTTGTTGTTATTACACAAAATGAAGTGCAACTATATTTGTCATGCTTATGCAACGCTATAGATGTTGGAAACTGCAGGAGAGTTAACATTAGCTCTCAGTAGAAAGTGACTTCAACATAAAGTAGATATTAGAAAGTATGCAAACGAGATAAAGGAGTGTATATTGAAGTAATTAGGATCTGCTGTGTAGAGAATCATGGAATTGTACTGGTATCTAACCATTAGATACCATCCTTATAAATGTATATAAATACAATACCGTTTTAAATGATACTTGTGTTTTTGATGTTTGATTCCATTAATTGAATTAAAGATGTTTGAATGAATTCTACTGAAATGATTGTTACATTGTTATCATGTAACTATTTTGTTCTTTTATTTGCCTCACCAGAAAACAGTCACCTCTCCTCTTGAAGACATGTTGCCTCCTGCTATGGACTTCAGGTTCACATCAGGTAAGCCCTTGAGTGTGTCAGACTAAAGTTAATTAATTAAAGAGGTTAATTCAAGACGTGTTATGATTACATTCTAATATAATGAGCATCAGGTAAACATACCCATTTATATTTTTTTAATCACAGATGGGATGGAGATGTAAACTATGCAGCACTAGAGTCACCACTCAAAGTGATATTTAAAAACATTATCGACTCCATCATGGAACCTTTGGACAGAAACGTGCCTTGCCCTGCATTCATGTAGACTGGCCTGCGCTCTCACTTAAAAAGATAAAAGTTGAAATAATAGTCTGTTCTTTTTATTCTAGGACCCATGTGCCACTTTATATACATCTCTGAGCATGAGGTGGGGTTAAAAATAAGTAGTTGGACATTTTATGAACTATATCAATATCATGACTATGTGGTTCATTTTCTTGCAAACCAGCCTTTTTTTTATGGCTTAAACCCCTTGTAAAGCATGCTGTTGGAGCTATATATATATATATCTTTATATTATTTAATAGTTTAACATTTATTTTCTTGCTGTTTATAGTGTTTATTATTATCATTTATTTATGTGTTCTTAGTTAGCGTCATAAGTTAAAGTAGTTGCTATGCTTTTATTTTGAAGGCATGTTTTGGGCACTGGGTGATTAGAGCACCTGGTGTAATTGTATATATTGGAGACAGGTGGGTGGTGGGAGCCAGATCACTAGTAGGCAAACGGTTTTTAACCAGGGTGTTTCGAGCCACACAAAGGAAAGCCATAGGAACGGCTTCAGGAAGAGAGAGATAGGAAACCTGCTCATTGTACTATATTATTGGAATAAAATGCACAAATGGAGGTTCTTGTCTGGACTTGGATGATCATTGCCCTGCGTAAGATCCGCTAACTAGTGCCTCTGCGGCTGTTTTAGTTCTATAGGATTTTGGCCGCTACAAAGTAAAAAAGAATAGTTGGACCGTGGGAACAGGTGCACACAGTGATTACGCACTCTGACGCGCAGGCATGCGCATGCATCAGCGTTTTCTCCTGTGGATTAAAATAACATATTTGTTTATTTAAATAACGCCAATCAAAGAAAAACGATGCAAGACGCCACATCACAGGACAGAAGTGGTAAATCCTAAGGACATTGCACCACACATGTTATGTTTACAGGACAATAATTCCAGACCACAGAAAGTAGTTATCATACAGATCATCTGCAATAATCAAAGCTGAAGCTGATTTGGCAGTCCTTAAAGAACGCATGGCTGCATTGAAGAGGAAGCATGCATTAGAAGCCCAAGAGGAGGAGCTTAGAAAAGAAAAGACAAAACTTGCTTTTGACCTAAAACTGACTGCACTCAATGCCAAACTGTACATACTGAAAATCCACTGGAGGCGTGGATCGAAAGGATCTGTGGAAAATGGTAACAAACAGAAATCTGAAAAGATAAAGTTTCCTTCTGCCCCAAACTACAACTGTTTTTCTCTCCAACACAACCATCACTCACAGGATACATGTTCAAGCTTCAATATGAAAATAGAATATGAGGAAACAAATTCCATAAAGGGATGGATCTAGTTTTGTTTGCCCTGCTGGTCACATAATTAAAGACTATTGGAGATATTTGAAGTGCAGGGTGTGTCACCAGAAGCAACTGTCAGCCCTTCACATTGAAGATGAGGACACGGCACATCCTTCAACAAAGCACATGTTTCACCTGGACAGTCAGAGACAAGTGTTCATACTGGAGCCGGTGGACAGGACAATGGATTCAGCTCTGGCTGCCCTGTTGTAGTAACCTCCCAGCTTGCAGTGGAACAACAGGAGAAGATGCTCATCAAACTTCACATTCATCATGATTCAAAAGAAAAAACATCAGCAGTGCAATGGGAAAAGCACACGGAGAGTGAGGAGCAGGGAAGAAACCACAAAGAGGAGACCAGCTCCAAGACATCAGAGAGTTAACAAAGTCATAAACATCAGACCGAAACACAGGTTGAAGAAATGCTTTCCAACCTCCAGATAGATGGTGTGAACAGTGATGGAGACACAGAGGAGCCTCCTTATGAAGAGGATTTGGATGACACAGCGAGTGGAGAAGGCTCAGAAAATAATTTCCAACGGGAGATATGTTCTTCATTGCAAATACAAGTGGACCCTGGATGAAGGGAAGGACGGAGAAGGATTGGTCAGCTCTGTGAGCCCCAAATGAAGACCAGTGTCGTGGAGACCTGTTTGAAGATCCGCCTGCTCCTGGATGCAGCAGCGTAGCATCATGAACATTTATTCTTTCGGTTTCTCTATACTATTTTTCTTTCTCTCCATTTCTTTTCCAGGAAGCTGTTGCCTGAAGACTATAGACGATTATTTGTATGATTAGGATAAAGATAGAGTAAAGCTCCATTTATATATCATTTAAGTAATTGTGTGTTTACACAGTTCACAATTAGGGCCCGGAATGTTGGAGCTATATATATATATCTCTTTATATTATTTAATAGTTTAACATTTATTTTCTTGCTGTTTATAGTGTTTATTATTATCATTTATTTATATGTATTCTTAGTTAGCGTCATAAGTTAAAGTAGTTGCTATGCTTTTATTTTGAAGGCATGTTTTGGGCACTGGGTGATTAGAGCACCTGGTGTAATTGTATATATTGGAGACAGGTGGGTGGTGGGAGCCAGATCACTAGTAGGCAAACGGTTTTTTACCAGGGTGTTTCGAGCCACACAAAGGAAAGCCATAGGAACGGCTTCAGGAAGAGAGAGATAGGAAACCTGCTCATTGTACTATATTATTAGAATAAAATGCACAAATGGAGGTTCTGGACTTGGATGAGCATTGCCTTGCGTAAGATCCGCTAACTAGTGCCTCGGCGGCTGTTTTAGTTCTATAGGATTTTGGCCGCTACACATGTGAATAGCACCTCTGTTACCGTCTGTTAACAGCTAATGTAAACTGGCTCGTTATGATTTCAAGACGGATTTCATTTTTGTTGTTGAGGAAAACACATGGTGTGTCCTGATTTGTATTCAATTCAGTGTTTTGTTTGTATATGGGAACAGCAGAGGTCGAAGTGCAACAGGCTCGTGATGCACGGCATGAAGCTACACGCTGCCCACGAGCCAGATGCAGTTGGAATAACCATCAAGTAATAACCTCCATGTATGTTAATTAGTTGTGCTTTTAAAACAAACTTGTTAGTTTTATGAAAACTGTTTTGAAATATTAACATGTCCATAACGTTCCCTTTTTTTATTTATTTGTTTAATCTGCAATGTTTCAATGCTATCAAATAATTAAAGGGTTGGATTGAAATTAGGAAGAGTTTGTCATATAGGTTCTGGCAACTCAATTGTGTTTTATAATTAATTGTATTCTCGTGTGGTTCTTAGCAGATTGTCATTTGCATTGGTTACACTTAATATCTGGGCTTTTAATTGTAGGCTCATCTTTTCTTATGCAGAAAACATCACATTAGTGAGTTTACCCAACTCCTATAATTGCTTGGAACCACTTGACACATATTTTTTAAGTTTTACCAAAGCAACAGTTTTTACAGTGTGGCAACGTGGTGCAAAGATAACAATCTCTTTCTCAATGTGGAGAAAACAAAGGAGATTGTTCTAGACTTCAGTAGAACCTACACCCAACACCCCCACCTATTGACCATTGGTGGTGCTGCTGTGGAGAAGGTGAGCTGTATCAAATTATTGGGGGTCCACATCACCGAGGACCTCTCCTGGAGTAACAACACCACGTCAATCGCCCAGCAGCGCCTCTACTTCGTCCACAAAACGGTGGCACGCTTCATTGCGCCGCATTTGCGCATAGGATGAGGCTCCCTCCGCAAGATGAGGACCTGCCCTGTTCATATTGACCAATACTCTGTGTATCCTTTATTGTTCTCCCATGTCTTTGGGTATTTTTCTTTCCTTTAATAGACACATTGTCTTGTACTTTGTTTAACTTGCTGAAAGTGCCATGTCTGCAAAAAAACTAATGAAAAGATTTTGAAAAAATAAAATAAGATCTGTGGAAACTAACCTGTTTGATAAATGCACGTTTTGTTCAGCCGGATAATCTTCACATGTCTACCCTACTTTTATAATTTGCGAATCATAAATCTAATCACCATAAGCGTTATGCTATAAACGAACTACAGCTGAGTACAGCAGGGTCGCACGACTTCAACGTCACGCCAAATTAAAGGACCCATGTCATGGCCATTTCTACTGATCATAATTCCATTGTTGAGGTCGACTAGAATAGATTTATATTGTTCAATGTTCCAAACTCACATTGGTTTCTCAAACAGCATCTCTGTATAGTATGTGCAGGGCTCGACATTAAGGACTGCCCGATGGCCCGGGGCCATCTAGTATTTAGCTCGGGCAATGAAGCCTCACCTGCTGGTTGCCCGATCGGGCAATCTATTATGCCAGTATCATGCAGCTCGCGGATCCAGTAATGAGTGACCCGACAGTAAAACTAAACACATCTATAACTAGTTTAGGTAGTTTGAGAAGTAATTAAAATAGCTACGTGTGATATTCTAACCTGAAGTGTGTGTTTTGTTCCGCTCACCGCTGCATGTGATCATGCAGAGCTGCGTGTCGACTCCTCAGCAGCAGCTGATCTCTCTCTCCGTCAGATTAGACTTCATCGCGTTTATGTCCATATCGATCAGATCCAGCTAGTTCTAGCTAATGATAGGACTACCTGCTTATTAAAAGTCACCTAAACAATTAGTGTCGCTATGCAACCGGGTGAGGCCACAAAGTATAGCGCAGCATTATGCATTTGTTTACATGCCCACCGGAACCCTGAGGCATTACCAACAGATCAACGCACAATCAACCCATACAGGACATCTCTTTCTCCACATTAAGTGTTAGACATTAGAGTTGACTATTCTTGTCTGTCACATAAGTGGCGCAACTGAATACTACCCGGACAATGAATCGAATGCAACCACATTTGCGCGGGAATTTCAGTTTGTTACGGATTCTGATGCTGAATACATAATGATCAAATAATTTAAAGTCAGAGTGTATTACAATGTTTCTTAGTCCACCAAAGCAAGGTGAACAACCTGGAAAGAAGAGAAAGACTGAGCTGCAGCCCCCCCCCCGAAAAAAGAGAATCAAAGTGATAGGTATGTGCCCAATAATATTTTCTTCAAAGTAAATATTCAATATTTTTTCTTCAAAAGTAAATATTTTCTTCATAAGTAAATATGGGCATAACATGTTTTAATAGATAATTTTTTTTATGGTGGTCCAGAGACAGGAATATAATTTCACATTTGTTATGATATAAATGATTTTTTTATGGTGGTCCAGAGACAGGGATTATAATTTGACATGTTGTATGTGTTTGCAGATGTGCTCATCAAGCACCTGGAGAAAAGATTCCAAGATCTCCAGAAAGGGAGTGTCCCTTCAAAATGTTCCATCTTCAACCCCAGTCAGTGGCCCTCTGACAGACAGAGGGCCATTGAGTCGTTGAATCAGCAAACACAAACAAGAAGAAGTGAAATTAAGAATAGAATTGAAATTGTACAATATAATATTGTGGTGGTTCATCTTATAATTCTAGAGAATGCACCAGACAGCATCTAAGACCTGCAGGTCCCCCAAACCTTTCGTGAGTCATTTGGTCCGCGCGCATTTTTCAGGGCCATCTCTAGTGGACTCAGGGCCATCTGTAAATTAGCTTGGATGGCCCACAGGGCCATCTCCCAAAATCCTTGATGTCATGCCCTGATGTGTATTCACTCTCTGTCCTAAACGGCTTGTTGGAGCTCCTGCCCCCCCCCCCCTCCCTCCCTGTGAGCCCACTGTGCTCTGATGAGTCCACCATCGTTACAGCTGAACATCAGTGATTATGTGTTACAATGGCGGGGGTGTTTATGTGTTCGGCGTAATGACGTATTCAGCCAATTGTTAACAACCATCGTTTTTCAGACACATAACTCTTCAAAAATCACTGCTGATTAGGGGTGTAACGGTACACGTACCGAAATTATTCGGTACGGGCCCTTCGGTTCGGTACAGGTGTGTACCGAACGAATATAACGTTAAACGTAAAAAATTGAGAACGTGAACAACTTTTTGGAAGTAATCTCAGGTGCTGCGTCGCAGCATTCAGAGTCATTTGCTCACATTGGGTTCAACGCGTCATAGAGCAAGCAGGTCATTTCATTGGATGAGAGGCATACTATGAGAGCTGGTCAGAGGGATGCGTTCAAATGTAGTCAGTAATTTGAAGAACTGTCGAAAATGAGTGGCGAACGCAGATAAAGTTGAGCTCGAAAATCCTCCAGCATCATTGAAGTCTCCGGTTTGGGAACATTTTGGTTTCGCAGTTACGAACAAGGATGACGGACAAAGACAGGTGGACCGAACCAAAGCCGTTTGTCGGCATTGTTCAACTAACATTGGTTACGCGGCTGGCAATACATCAAACTTGCACACTCTTGAAAAGGCATCACCCGAACGTGAATATCACCGGTACCAAAAGACTGAAGTGCAAACCCAACTCCCGCTAGCATTTAAGCCTCCACCACTCGCAAAAACTTCAGACCGAGCCAAAGCTATTACAAACGCCAAATATCCTTATGTTGCCATGTTAGCAAAGCGCTACCTGGCTGTATCTGCTACCTCTGTCCCTAGCGAGAGGGTGTTCTCCACAGCAGGAGACATTGTTAGTGCCAGCAGATCTGCCCTTTCGGCAAGCAATGTGGACAAGTTCATCTTTCTTTAAACAACATGAAAATACAATGACAAGCAAGTCATAATGTCAAGCTGGCTGCTTAGGTGCTAGTACAGTAAAGTTCAAATACAGATTATTTCAGTTCATCGAAAAGCTGCACCTTAATGTTTATTTGATTATATTTTGTATTTGAGTGAATATTCACAGTTTAATAATAATTAAAAACCCAAAACTAATAGTTTATGTTTTGTGAGTACTAGTACAGTAAAGTTCAAATACAGATTATTACAGTTCATCGAAATGCTGCACCTTAATGTTTATTTTATTATATTTTGTATTTATTTGAGTGAATACATTATTCACAGTTTAATAATAATAAAAAATATATATATAAAATTCTGCTGTACCGCAAACGTACCGAACCGTGACCAAAAAACCGAGGTACGTACCGAACCGAAATGTTTGTGAACCGTTACACCCCTACTGCTGATGTATTTAAAGAGCCTGTGACACCATCCCAACAACTGTTGTGCAATGAAATATTGGTCTACGAGTAATCTCGAACCGTCAGTTTTAAAAAGAAAAAGCGATACCGTTCCGTTAAATATCAATCATTTCGAACATCGCGGGGAAATTCCTTCACTCATTTTGAAGTTTTGGGGGAAGCCGGAAGTGACGTCAATGCGGGAACGCTTCGAGAGCCAAACACGGACAAAGTGTGTTGTCATGCGTAGAAATGGTGAATTACTGAGATTAGGCACGTTAATAACGTTGTAATGAAGTTGACTACAGTATATTCATATGTGTCAGTGCTTTCATGTCAATTCGGCGACATAAACATAAATGATCGTGGTGAAGATGATGATTACATTAGGATTACAAATCGGGAGTGAGAGCTGCTGAATTTCCTCCCGTCGGATGTGATATAAAAACAAATCGATTATTTTTGTGGTTGTAAACTCAAGTGGATGAAACTACATTTATTAGTGCTTTCATGTCAATTCGGCGAACATATGATACATTAAATGATCGTTTGTTTGAGCCGGTCTGCATTTCCTGATGAGAAAACAAACCGATGCTTTTTGTAGTTGTAGTACACCAACGTGGATTAAACGTGTGTTTTTTTACTTTTACCACGATGTTGGGGAAATTAATGGATAAAATGCACGGATTATTATTATTATTCCCACTCCGATCGGGACACTAGGTCCACCGCTTCCCCGCAGCGAGGCTCCCCCCGTTGACAATTTACGTGGGCTGGGTGCAGTGGCGGACTGGCCATCGGGACGAATCCCGATGGGCCGGTACCGAAGTGGGCCGGTCGGATAAGTCACTAGCACATCCCCCATAGGCGGCGCGTGAGGCTCAGGTTTGAGAAGGCTAAATAACTTCTTTTACCTGACGCTGCCCGCCTCCGGCGTCTATAGAAAAGAGATCCACTCAGTGTGCGGAGTTTAAATCTCTCAAGTCATATTACAGGATAAAGGAAATACAGTTTAAACTGCCGTATGCAGAGAAGACGCCGACGTGTCGCACTTATCATTCATATTACATCATCAATCAGATCATCGATCATATAATATCATAATATCATACATTTCCTTATCTGAGTCAGCTTCTCCAGCCTCATCTGGCCGTGCAACACTCAGTGTCACAGACTGGATGCAGAAGTATTATTTAACACATTATGTTGACGAAACACTCGAGTCAAATGTAATTAAAGTCAGATCCACGCGTGTCTTAGACGTGAACGCGCTCTCAGCTGGAGAGAGAAACCCTGGCTTGATTTACCGAGTTGATAACCAGCGTCGTAGGACCACTTAGCGAGATCTCGTTTGTTAGTTTGTTGTTGTTGTTAGTTTGTTACTCAAACATATCCAGGGCCTGTTGAACTGGCTTCGTAGTACAGGGCACAGGTGGCTAGCAGCGCTAATGTCAAAGACACAGACATTATACATTATATTTGTATTTTACCAGGATGCAGTGACACAAATATTTACATATTTACATTTACTATCGACAGTACAGCAGCCGCCGCCCCTGACATCCCCACTCCCCCCGTTGACAATTTACTAGCGGTACCGAAGTGGGCCGGTCGAGAGTCCCGGGATGATTTTTAGTCCCAGTCCACCACTGGCTACATGACCGTATGATCGCCCATATTGACGCACCTCATTCCTAAACTTCTAACAGATACAACATAAACCGATCCTTCAGCCTCATATGAGCTCTCAGACACGTTCAACATTAACCTGTCATCGCTGTCTGAGCGTGCTGCTGTGTGCGCCGTCGTGCGTTTACATCTGACTGTATATATATAAAGGTTTACATGCAGATGCTGGGATCCTGGACGGTGCAGCTGGAGCGCTGTGCCCGCAATGACGTCACCCATCATTTGGCGGGACTTGAAGAATCCGCGAGAAGATCCAGAAAATTGTCAACATTGAAGGATTAATGGTTATCAAAGTACAAATATCCAAAATCAGTTCAGTAACGGTTTTCAAGGGGACAATATGTACTCAAATTGATGGGTTTGGATGATGGGGGAAAACCGTGTCACAGGCTCTTTAAGTCGTAGAACAAAAACGTGATCCGTCTCTTAAATTTGTGTCAACCACAGAACTTATTTCGAGCTATTTTCCAAAATCCTATGGATAAATCCCATTGACTGAGACAAGGGAACCAGAAGTGGTAAAATGCTAACTCACTTCTGGGTTTTAGGACTCGTTCCTGCACTACTCTATACGTGATGTTCATACTTGCAGCCAGTCTCCAGTAGTTATGGCAGTTCACTGCTGCGTCAGGGATCCTGCCTGGATGTACCTGGAAGTGCATGATCATTGCTGTTTGCAGCTTCAATTTGAATTGACATCTATGTCTTCCATTAGGATAATTAAATCCAGCAGAGAGGGGAACCCAGCAAAGTCCCAACAGGCAGGAACCAAACTGTGTTCAGCTTGTTGAGGTAACTCATTTGATGAGAAGTATCAGAGTGGCTGAGTTTGTAGAGTCAATGACCCAACTGCATGCACACCCTCAAATACCTGGTAATGTCCTCATGTACACAGCGGAACAATACCTAGGTTTTTCCTTTTCAATACACAATGCAAAATGTTATCAAAATCAGGATCAGTTTCATACCAGTAGATAGCTCGCATGTAAACATACTCACTTTCTGACTATTGAGTGTTTTTAGCTCATCTTATTCTATTTTACATGTAAAAGTAAATGTAGTCATTGTGCAGATAATGTTAGAATAATATATGTTTTATAATGATTGATCGTTAAAGTGTTTTTAAAGCTGGTAAAGGTGCAGCCAGTTTGAATGACTTTGTAGACTGCAGGGTAGCTGGTGGATTTACTCCAGGTGGAACTAAAGTCTGATTTAACACTTGATTATATTTCACATCATTCATCCACATCTGAGAAGTAACTACAAGGTATTAAATACATGTAGTGGAGGAAAAGAACAAAGTAGCATAACAGGGAAATACTTGAGAAAATAACAAGTCCCTCAAAATGTTACTTAAATTCAGTCCATCATATATTGACCCAGCCGGGTCCGGGTCCGTGCAGACCCAGCCGGGTCCGGACCCGGCTGGGGTCCGACCCCCTCCCCGCGCCTCTCAGCTCACCTGGTTAAGCTCATGCTCCGCCGCTATCCTCAGGTTCGGGTCGATGGTTCCCTTCAGGGCCTGGATGATCCGGTTAGGATCCATTTCAGCTGAATTTCACGGTTCCTTCCGTGTTTTTAGTATCACATACATGTAGCGTTAGCATGCGGTTCTGCATTCACTGCGGCCGGGACAGCATCGGCGCTCCAAGGCACACACAGCTCCCGGGCGTCACATGCAGCACCCCCGGCGGACGGGTGAGCTCTGAGCCGCTTTATTCTTTCCTCTGGGAAGTTCTGGCTGTCTTGACGGAGACGATGGCCCTGCCCGGTTGTACCGGCTGTCAACAATCGGTTGACGTAAAGCAAAGTAAACACACGCTTTACGGTTTCCAGCTCTTCTCTGTCCACATAGGGCGACAATGGGAGTGCTGCTGCCCCCTGGAGGGCTGGCGTAGTTATTGGCTATTTTTGAATGAACAATGCGACATGAGACTGTTAGAGGCATGCTAATGTTTCTGTGCTTACTGCACAAAAGCCGTCTTGACTTATACATTAATGTAGTTTTTTAGATATTAAATGTAATGACAAAAAATAAAACATATCTTCCAAAAATATTCAAGTAATTCTATAATAGAGATGAGAACCAGTTACCTTCCACCAACATGTTAAATAAATCCATTTAAAATCATGAATGAGATGTACCCTTGCAATCATTTCCTACACCGATCCAATTCAGTTAAGACTTAAATAAATGCTTCTTTTGTAACTCAGATATTGAAACACTTCAGCATATTTTCTTTTCATGCATTATAGTTCAAACATTTTGTGATGCTTTCCAGTATTGGTCAACTTTGAATGAGCAAAACCTTTGCGATCTTATCATGTGATTATTTAAAAGTTGACCTTCAATTTGTAAAAGAAAACCTGTATTAATCTGTAGGCTGTCTGTCATTTTGACAGTTTAGAAAAATGGGATAGTATCCACCCTTATCCACAATTCAAAGTCATTTACTCACGCCTTCTCTTCTCTGTCATTACACCATGTCTGTTTGAAATAAAACTCAGTTTTGTAAGATTGCATTAATTTTCCTGGTGCGGCACCAGGGCAGCAGTGTATTTAGTCTTATTTGTCACGACCTTTTAAATGCATCATCTATTAGCTTAATCTGTAAATTAACTATATAAAAGGCTAAATGCATACGATGATGGAAGTGAGTGCTGTCAGAAAGATGTATTCTTTTTGGGGACAGGAACGATGTAGGGACTACAGACTGCAGCAGGGACCTGTTGAAGATGTCCGTGAACACATCTGCCAGCTGAACTGCACACACCCTGAGAACACGGCCAGGGATGCCATCAGGTCCAGGAGCCGGTGTCTTCCCGTTTTGCCCCTTCCCTATTCGCCCCTAAATTATTCCCATTTGGCCCCTTCTCCATTTGGCCCCTTTCCCCTCTTGCCCCTTCCCAATTCGCCACTTCGCACCTTTCCCTTGTCACCCATTTCCCAATTCACTTATCAGGCCATAAGAAATTATACTTGTTTTGCTTGGTCGTGGGTCTTAGCTTTCTAGATACCCTTCTTACAAATACTACACATTTGCACTTTACATGTAACAGGTGCTTTATTACAGAATAACAATAAAACAAAAAATGATATAGACCAATTACTAGTACTACTATACGATTCGTACCTTTTACAATAATGGTACAGAAAACAAAAAGGCTCATGGTTGATCAGGTCATTTGGCTTTAGAAAAAGATGAATCAATCGAGGGAAAATAAGGGACATGCATATCAAAGACCATATGATAGGAAAGAAACTCACTTAAATCTTGCACATATGCATACGCAGCAGAACTTGTATTGCTGGTCATCAACCAGGCTTTCCGCTCCCCGGTTTGTTTGAATGAATTCTATTGCATTCTCCATCATACCTTTAGACTTTGTTTGGCGATTCACTGATTCTGTGATTGCAGATTCCAGGAAACCGACTGCCAGGGAGCAAGTTTAAGTTTCACTTTCAAATCCACGATATAGCCCAGTGCCACACCTTCATTATACATTTTGCCGCTTGTTTGTACCATTTTCAGGCGATTTGTAATCTATTCTAGAAAAACAATGTTTTGTTTTTTTCAAGAAACGTATAAACAAACAATGGATGTCTTTTATGAACATTTATCCATGTTGGAAGTAGATGTAGATGTTCTAGGAGTTAGATAGAGTTTATAGATCTAATGATGCATCCCATGAAGCATTAGGCGCTTTCACACCGGAGTACTTTTCCCAGGAATAGTTCCGATAGTTCCTGGGATTTTGCGTTCACACCAAAAAGATCTGGAACTAGAACTTTTTTTTGCTAACCTTTTCACCCCTTTTTAGTCCCTGCTAGAGAGTAGGGACTTTCCTGGGGAGAAAAAGGTTGCAATTTCTGATTGGCTGGGCGAATTGCAAACCACGCCCCGTAAAACTCTGAAAAGTTTTTGTGAAGCCGCCATTCTATTTGCTTTATTAGCATTATTAGCATTAGCATTATCCCAGCGCACCAACGGAGAGAGACTAACTTATGGCAACACAAAATAAAACGTGGGATCGGTGGAGTGATGAGGAGGTGTCGGTGCTTCTGGCGATTTACCCGGGGCTTCGGGTGGCGATTTACTACCACCCAAAGTCCGGGGGACTCCGGGAGGCAGTATACGCCGTGAAGTTGTGTGCGGCCTGCCAGTAAACCTAAAGCAGAAGAAGAAGTGACATCAGCGTCAGTACTGTTGTGTCCCGTCAAAAATGATCAGTCTAGTCATGTTTCATGTTTAGTAATTTTTTGTCTTGTCTCCCAATTCCTGTTTTATTTTGGTACTCACTTGTTATGTTTCATTCCAGGTCCCTATCCTTGTGTGGGTCCACCTGTGCCCAGTTACCTCTTGCTTAAATTCCCCAGTCTCCCCTTGTCTTGTGTCAGTTCGTCTTGTCCTGTCTCTATGCCAGTAGTCAGCGTGCCAGCGATTACTTACCTTGTCTCAAGCCTGATTTATGCTCCTGAATTATTTTGTAAGTTTTGTTCCTCACTTAGTGAGCGATATTCTTTTGTGCCTATTGGACCTTTTTTCACCTCATCAAGAGTGTTGATCCTTATTTGTAATCCTTTTTTTTCGTTATAAAGTATCTTACTTATACTTTACCTCTGTCTCCTGGGTCGTGCATTTGAGTCCTATACTTTGTGTTTCCAAGTTCGTGACATTGACAAAAAGCACCATGACTTTTTTTGTAAATATTGTAGATACATTTTGGTATTTTTTTCTCCATGGTCACCAAGACTTGATAAAACAATGTTCTAATGTCTAGAGACATGTAGACTACTTTTCACTTTGAGATTTGAATACATGTGAGTGATAATGCATGATTTGCAATGGTGTGAAGACAAAACAACATAACACCCAAATGTTTCAAACTGTAAATCAAGCAAAGGTGTTATGGGACTCAAATGTCAAACCTAAGGGCATTTTTGGTGGACACTTAAATATCAGAAGCATGACATCAAAAATTGAACAACTGGAGCAATTATTAACTGACTCAAACCTTGATTATGTATGCCTTTCTGAAACCTGGCTACACCCTGCAATTCCGTCTGATATTGTTAATATCCCAGGATATCATATTTATAGACTAGGTCGTAATCAAGGTAAGGGAGGGGGTGTTGTGATTTATGTTAAGAAAAGCCTACAAAGTAAACAAATCGAATGATCCTGTGATACCACTGAATGTGTTGGAAATTGTTTCTCTGCATTTTACCCATCCTAGTGTTAGGAGCAGTGGGCAGCCATTTTGAACAGCGCCCGGGGAGCAGTGTAGGGAACGGTGCCTTGCTCAGGGACACCTCGGTAGCACTTGGTCTTGCCGGGACTTGAACTGGTGACCTTCAAGTTGCCAAGCCAAGTCCCTATGGACTTCGCCACCACTGCCCCAAAAGCAAGTGATACAGATTCAGTAAGGATATATACACACACACATGCTGACAAATCAAAATCTTAATTTCAATCCCACCACTCTCCCACCCACCAACCAACCAACCCATTAACCCATTGAGATACACACTGTCTGGCACTGGTCTCCTGCTCTCTCCCAAATGGAGCTTTTCCCTCTTCAAGCTACCTAACTTCTCTCCTTCCACCTTTGAATTCCATGCCGTCACAGTAACCCATCCTATACAATTAACCATGAGGCGCATTCACACTGCGGTACTTTTCCCACAAAGGTTCATGCGAACTTAGTTCATGATCGCGTTCACACCAAAAAGAGCCGTTACTAAAATTAGTTCATGCGAACCTTTTTACCCCCTCGAAAGTCCCTGCTAGAGAGCAGGGACTTTCGAGCGGCTCTTTTGTGAGAAAAGAGCTATATTTCTGATTGGCTGGGCAGATTGCCCCGTAAAACTCCCAAAAAGTTTTGTGAAGCCGCCATTTTATTATCCTCGCATTAGCATTATTAGCATTAGCCCAGCGCAGAAACGCAGAGAGACTAACTTATGGCAACACAAAATAAAACATGGGAGCGGTGGAGATGAGGAGGTGTCGGCGTTCTGGCGATTTACTCGGAAGGCTTCAGTAGAAGCTGCTGGGACTCCCAGCAGCTTCTACTGAAGCCTTCCCCAACTCCGGGGACTTCCGGCCGGGGACTCCGGGCGGCAGTATACGCCGTGAAGTGGTTTGGGGCCTGCCAGTAAAACCAAAGCAGAAGAAGAAGAAGTGACGTCAGCGGCTTCATTTGCCTAATCCACCCCCAGGGACTTTTTCCGGTGTGAACGCGATCTGTACTTAGTTCATGAGAACTAAAGAGTTCGCATGAACTAAGTTCGCATGAACCTTTGTGGGAAAAGTACCGCAGTGTGAATGCGCCTATTGTCAGGGCCGGACTGGGACAATAAGTCAGGCCGGGAATTATACACCCAGCCAGGCCACTACCAGTTTTTTGTGCCATTTTGCTGGATTTATTTGTCAATTTTTACAGCGTTGCTGCCCGTAGTGATAGCCCTCTAAATCTACTACCCAAAAATAAACATATGGACATGGGTTACTAATTAAAAAAATTTGCAAATCTATTTAGGAACCTATGTGAACATATTTTAAGTGGGGGTGGACCTCAAATCTTCTAGGGGGGTCCGGGGGCATGCTTCCCGGTAAGATATTTTTTTTTAAATGTTGGACTTAAACGCATCAATCTGGTGCACTTTGAGGGGGAAATAAAGAGACTACACACATATGAAACATAACTGTATACATTTAAATAATCATAAAATCATAAAAACATGGCCATAACCAATAACATACCATATCCAATATGAAAAAACATTTAAACTTGTTTATTTATTTGTTTTTGGTTCATTTATAGTTGTGAGTGTGTGTGCTCCTGAACCAGCCTCACCTGTCTCCCTCCTCTCCCCCTGCTCCTCTTTGAGGCAGCAGCAAAGACTAGTTTTAGCTCTCCACAAGTTTTAATAGTTTATCTTGCCTTTTTTCACCTAGTTAACGTTTTCTTTTTATTATTCATGCATATTTGACTAATCACTCCCCCCTCAAATGGAAATATGTGTACATAAATGGTGACCAAACCGTTTGAGACCCACAGAGATAACTTAGACTAAGTTAACTATCTAAACACTCAGAGAGTCCTTTACCTCACCTGAGCTGTAGTTATCAGTCTCTCAGTCTGACTGGAGAGGACTCTCCAACCACCTTGTTGTTGAAAAAGCTCCTTATATCCGTAAGCGCAGCTAGCACCAGATGCTAACAACAATACACGTAACCGGTGCGCGCGCTTTATCTCACTCGCTCGTGCCACACACACTAACCCCCTAATCCCACCAGGAGCGTGCAGCGTTTTTAGCGATCGCGCCCACTCTAGTCAATGGGTGCTATTCCACCAGACCCGCTGCGTCGCGCTGCGTCGCGCTGCGTCGCGCTGCGTCGCGCTGCGCCGCGCTGCGCCGCGGCTCGAAGCGTCCCAGAAGCTCCTCGCCGCAAGGAATTTCTAAAATATAGGATGAATCCTATTTTTGACGCGGCGCAGCGCAGCACAGGCAGGAAGTGGAACGTTCATCCAACAACTGCGAGGCTGCACACACGACGCTCCGCTTCCGCAACGTTTTGAAATGCGCCTGGTGGGTTATGACGCAGGAGGAGGTCGCAGGAGGAGGTCGCAGGAGGAGGTCGCAGGAGTAGGTCGCAGCGCTGCGCAGCCACGGTGCAGCCACGGCGCAGCCGCAGCGCAGATGCTTCCGGTGGGATCAGGGGGTAACACACACCCTCCCGAGCTTGAATGACACACAGAGACCAATCGAGGGCATTAGTATGATCTGTATGAAAGTGGGCAAGTGGGCAGGCCACATCATGTATACAGACAGTCACACTCTGTGAGGCAGAGTCAGACCCACATTTGCGCAGCGTTTCATTCACAATACATACATACAAAAAAAATCCTCAGGCCAGCAGGCCACTTAACAGGCCAGGCCATCGGGAAACCTCCCGGTCCTCCCGATGGCCAGTCTGGGCCTGACCATTGTTGTTCTCTACCGTCCACCAGGCGCCTCGGGGGACTTCTTGGAGGAATGAGATCATCTTCTCTCACACATCCCTGAAACTGGTCCTCCCGCTGTACTTCTCAGGGATTTCAACCTCCAGACGGGGAAGGCATCTGAACTAACATCTCTTTTAACCACCTTTGCTTTCTCACTGTCTCCATCCCCACCAACTCATAAAACTGGCAATGTCCTTGATCTCATATTCTCAAGGAACTGCTCTACTTCTAACCTCTCTGTAAACCCGCTCCACACCTCGGATCACTTTTTCATTTCATTCTCTCTACCCCTTTCCAAACATAACAAACTAATCTCTTCTAATTCTGCACCTGTCCGCCGCAACCTTCGTTCCCTCTCCCCCTCTCCCCCTCTCCCCCTCTACCCTTGCCTCATCGGTGCTCTCAGCCCTCCCTTCCTCTGACTCGTTCCAACTCCTGCCTCCAAACTCTGCAGAAACTCTCCACTCTTTCATCCTCTCTGGACTCTCTCTGTGTGCTAATAGAACAATCCAATTTAACAATTAAGCGCTTTGAGCACTGGGAAAAGCGCTATAATAAATGTAAGGAATTATTATTATTAATCCTTCGGGCAGCAGAGCGGAAACGGTGGCAATCCAAACACCATGACGCCCTCCTTACCTATCAGGCTCTCCTCTCCTCTTTCTCTGCTTCGATCTCTCAGGCAAAAAGCACTTTCTTTCAAGATAAGATCCAATCTTCCTATTCCAATCCCAAAAAAGATTTTCTATCTTCTCCATCCTCTTGGAACCCCCCCCCAAGGCCCCTTCCCCCTCCTCCCTTCTGTCAAGCGACTTTGTTAACTACTTTGAAAAAAAGGTTGATGATATTCGCACTTCTTTTTTCTATACAAAGAATAGACAATGAACATGTGTGCCAGGTGTGATCCATGTGGGGGGATGGGCACATAAGAGCGGGAAATGTGTAAAATTGTTCTTTGTGTGTGTGTTAAAGTAAACAGATATTGTTCTAAACTGTATTAAAGTAAACATGTATTATTTTAAACTGTATTGAAGTTAACATATATTATTTGGGACTGTTTTACTGTAATCCTATATATATATAACCTTCTCACTTACACTCACTGACCCAGATACCAGCACACACACATATTCTTTTCAAGGTTCTTTCTGGGGCCAATATAATCTCAGGCACCAATATATCTGTGTACAATGTTTGATTGTCTGGGAAAGAATAGTTTGTGTGAAATATTCCTTGGGAAAGTAAAGGAGTGAATTAAGGTGCAAGATAAAGATTGACTCTGTCCTTGTTTACTTCCGAAGCTCTCACGCTCTATTCAGAAGTAAAATACTTTTTCCCAGAACTCTGATTCGCTGTATTGGTCCCGCCCAGAAGTGAAACTGGCCAATGGAGACCTACCAGATCACGGTCTAGGGCTCGCCCAGAAGTGAAATCGCCAATAACAAATAGCTAGGGAGGAGCAATCGACACAACTCCTCCCCACTTGTGTGTATAAATATTATGATATTCTCATGCTCGGCGCTCTTTTTCTGACTGGCTGTTGTGGTACGTATATCACACAGTAGTAGGAATTGAGCTCGGAGTACTCTGTATTTTGTACTATTGCAGAGTGCTCTGTATTGTGTATTGTTGCTTTTACCATTAAAAAAGATTATTGTTTAACCTTTATTCTGGTGCTTTGAGTTCCTTCTTTTATAAATTTGACCAGCTCATCAGTCATCAAGGGACGCGCGGAGCAGAGGTGAACCTTCCACCACCGCCATTGGGTGGTGATCCAACAAAATGGTGACCCCGACGTAATGACGTGATGATGTGATGAGTGGGCTCATAGAAGGAACACCGACAGCCAGCGGACGAATGGTCCAGGGAAGACACCTAGAATAATCTCTGACAACTAAAACCAGGGCCCTACAACTGAAACAACCTGTTATTATTAAAATCTGTGATTGGCTATAACCAAATGTTAGAGTTGTCAGGAATATTTCCCAATGTCAAAGTTATGACGGTAAAAATACAATACATATTTTAGCTAGGTGGGAAAGTTATATAATATAAAAGTGAAGCAGCGAAGTATTTCAGCGTAGGGTATTGAGTCCCTGCGGCTAGTGGGGTATCGAGTCCCCACAGCTAAACTTGCTGGGGAAGTCAAGTGGAGTATCGAGTCTCCATCCATGACTAAACTGAATAACACTTTCCAGTCTCATAGGAGTTGTAGTTGTGTTATATGTAAAAATTCCAAGAGGAGAAACGTGACCTTCAAAAGCCATTTGAAATGACCGGATCTCACTATCTCTTGTTCTGTTGGCTTAAATCTAGAAGGCTAAACGTGACGATAAAGAGATTCTGTAGACCTGGGTTTCAACTCCATGTGAAGGCCACATCGCCGCAAGGGGGTGTCGAAGCGCCTTCAGAGGTCTCTCAATCTGTTGAAATATACATCGCACTATAAAGGCCGGATAGACTGTACGGGGAATATAACTAGCTGTGAATATATAATTAGTGAACATAAATCAACCTTAGTCAGATAAAGAAATACGAAGTCATAATGGAAGGAGAATTTGAACGAGAAGAATGTGAACTAGGCGTCCCAGTACCAGGGAGCTTACGAGAACAGTGGGGACAGACTGAGAGATTGATTCTCAGTGGAATAAAACAGGGTGGAAGGCCATGCCTGTTCCGGTCCGTTCGGTAATTAAAAGATTAATAAGCCCGATCTGAGTTCAAGGAGTTAAAAAGATAAAACTTGCCTGGCGACTCTGTGAATTCACTACATACAAACAAAAGTGGAGTTGTCCATGTTTTGTCAGGCCGTGATGTAGAGCCTGTGATAAAGCCCTAAATGTTTTTGGTATACCATAGTTTGTTGTTAATTGTTCAAAGAAGCCCCCCTTCTCTTGACAAGGCTGAGAGCTCCAGCCGGGCCGGGGTGTGTCTGTCTTTGTCTGTGAAAATGTCTCCCCCTTCTCCCCATTCTGCTCTAATTGTCGAGCAGCAGCCCGGAGTGTGTCTGCCTGTTCTTTCGTCTAATGCCTGAAAGAAGGCTGCTGACTGTTGGATAACACAAAGAGGTGATTGATGAGAGAAGCTTGTGGACAGGACCAGCTGCAGGGCAGAGTGAGGAAAGAGAAGAGAGAGTAAAAGTTATATAAAGTTAAATACTATTCTGGAAAATGTCATATTGTTTTATGAGTAAACATGAAATAAAAATATATTTACTAGATATAAGAACAACATGCTTATCTAGGTTAACATAACATTGCTATTAACCAGTTTCAGCAGCAACTATCCTATCTTTGTTCTAAAGAGAACATATGTTGCATTTACAATTAATATTAAGAAAGTTCACAATTTATACCATTAAAGACCATTTTGGATTAATAGGGCGTGTCTGTCATAAACACTCGTGCTCAGATGGAATAAAGTGTTGAGATGTTCTCAAGAGTGGGAGTTTTCACAATGCTTTTTAGTTTTTATTGAAACAATTAAGTGGTAAGGACAGAAAACTGTTCCGTGATGATTTCTTTAGGTTTTAGCTTTAGTAATGAAGATTACATTTTGTGAGGAAACTTTTCCACCAATAATTCCTTTAAGTGTTCAAAAATATATTCATTAACTGAAATCAGATTACTTGTTTTTCAAATATAGCGCTAAATACAGTTAGTTTTGTATTCTGTTACAAATCTAACCATGCTTGTAACACAGCTTAGATAAACAATTTGAAAAAGAATAGAATAAGCAAGTAGATAAAAGATGAATCTATAGTGGTTAAGGAGGGTTTCCCTGTTTTGCTCATTTGACTTAGAACTGAAGTAAAGAAGAAGATTTTAAAGATGAAGTTTATTTTATTTTCCTGACTAGAATTTTAGAAGCAGGACATCAACGGGACTAAAGAGATTTTACAATGTAGTTTTACTACTTTTAATGAAGTAAAGAATCTGGGTAAACTACTACCGTTAGTTTGTTTTAACATTCACATGTTTCAGCATTCCTGACCATATAGACACTCAGCCGTTTTGTTTTGTAACCCGTTGAGGGAGAGATTTAAATTGAGTTTTTCTCAGTAGCTGATTTGCTGTGATTACAGCAGCACTGGATAGTTGTGCGCCACCTTTGGGTTGTACTCTGAATCAGTGTGTTGGTGAAAAGTTGCTCACTACAGAAACAGAAGAACTGTGCAAAGAACGCATCTCTGAGGAGGTTTTGACATTTTGCTTGTGCCTCGTTGTCAAGGCAACAGTGGTGTGAAGAGGAACTGCAGTTTTTGGGGATTCCTACTGTGCAGAGGACAACATGTGTCTGCTGATTGTACCACATTGATCCAGAGGTTCCTTCCCCCTCAGGACATCCCAGTGCCAAAACAAGAGTTTCCTTGATCTTGAACTAACTACAGCTGCAGAGGACAACGCATCACTGACTGTTCTCATTATGACAAGATCTTGAGACAGGCTTGTCTCAGACTGGTCAGACTCTGAAGAAATTATGCAATGATTTTACAGCATAACTATAGGTTACTTACGTAACCCCAGTTCTCAGAGTAACATGAAGTGAGATGTCTCACTATGGGATGCGTCTCATCGCGGAGCAAACAGAAGCATCAATCTCATTACGCCAATCCTGATTGGCTGGTGATCTTGACGTCAGCGTCAGGGAATTCACCCCCTATAAGTAGCTTGTGCCACAACGCATTCGTCATTCAAAATAAGCACCTCTTCTCGCTTCACCATAGCAAGGAGGGCCGTCTGGTGAGGCTGGGGTTACGTAAGTAACTTATAGTTCTCATTCATAACACTCCGTTCGACGTCTCACTATGGGAAATTGTAGCTCCCATATTGCCAGACGAGCTTATCTCGAAAATCACCAAACCGACCAGAACTTTAACAGGTAGGGCTCTGTCTCAACCAGGTGCCCAGCACTGCTTGAGTCACACTGGGAGTAGAACGTCTAGACTGTTAAGAGGCGGACAAAAGTGAGCGGCGAGGACCAGCTCGCCGCTTGCACCAATGTCTTGGATGGGAGACATCCTGGACAGAGCCCAGGATGCAGCCAGACCCTGAGTCAAAAGAGCTCGCGGACCCGAGGGTGCCTGCGAACTCTGACTCGTATGGGCCCCACAGCAATTGTTTCCACAAACAGTGGGAGAGCCGTTGCTTAGTAACAGGCTTGCCCTTATAAGGGATAGCCCGGACACAAGGGGCTTGGTCATTATGACGAAGCACCCTTGATCTGTCCCTGTATGTGCGTAAAGCACGGGCTGGACACGGCAAATCCGGCCGCTGTTCCCCGGAGGAATACAGTGGCGGGGAGGATGCCTCAATGTCAAATATGGTACCTGAACCAACCGCCTTAAAATAAAGGCAGGGTTGGGCTTCAACCACACTCTGTTTGCCCTGGGGTGAACCGAGTGCCTGAAGACTGTACAGATAGTGCATGAGTGCCACTGGCTCGCTTTGCAGCTGCCAGGGTCAGCTTCATGTCACACTGTATTCAGATTGTACCACTCACGGGCCAGGCCCATAGAGCCAAGCGCCAAGCGCTTGGGACAGTATGTCCCTGCGTAGTGGGAGCTGCCAAGGCTGCCCGCATAGCAGCTGATATATCTCCGCTAGCCAGTACATAGCTGGCCAGTGCGGAGCTATCAGAATAAGTGTGTGTGTGGCGTTGCTCTCTCACTCTGGCCAGAGTTGGAGGTATCAGAGCCAGGGGTGGGAACGCGTACAGAAGGCCCGGGGGCCAATCGTGCGCGAGTGCATCCACGCCTAACGGTGCATTTAGATCACGCATCGAAAAGAACAGCTGACACTGAGCGTTGTCTTCCGATGCGAACAGATCCACCGCGGCTCTGCCGTAACGCACCCACAGCTGGCTCACAATCCTTGGATGTAGAGTCCAGTCTGCATAAAGTGGTGCACCTCTGGACAGTAGATCTGCCCCGAGGTTCATCACTCCCGGTACGTGCGTCGCTCTCAGAGAGAGGAGACATCAACCGCTCCATAGGATAAGTTTGCGCGCCAGTGTGTGTAACTGGAGAGAACGCAAACCCCCTTGGCGGTTAATATACGATATTGTGGTCGTATTGTCTGTCCTAACGAGGAAAGGCAGAAAGCGTTTTAGGGTGAGAAACACCGCTAAAAGCTCCAGGTAATTTATGTGCACCCGCTGGAGGTCTCTGCTCCAGAGACCCCTCACCGGGCGACCTTCATAAATACCTCCCCAACCTGTCAGACATGCGTCCGTGGTGACCACTTTCCGTGAAAGGACAGCACCCATAGGCATACCTCGTACTAGAAAAGTCGGGTGCAGCCAGTGGCGCAGTGCCATTACGCCATTACGCCATTACTAAAGCCCTAGTTTTAGGGCGGCCACCCAGTGCTGAAACTCCCTCATGTGTAAGCGTCCCCGTCGTACGACCAAGATGGCTGACGCCATGAGCCCCAGCAATCGCAGGCATGATCTGAAGAGAACATGTTTGCGCAGCTGGAAAAGAGCGAGACAAGCTCTGAAAGCTTTCACTCTTTCCGCTGACAAGCGAGCTGAAAAGGGCACCGAGTTCAGGCGTAAACCCAGGAAGAGTATAGTCTGCGCGGGGCACAACATGCTCTTCTCTGTGTTTATTATGAAACCCAGGTTGAGCAGATGCTTTACGAGGACATTTGTCTGTGTAACAGTCTCCTGCTCCGACTGTGCGAGAAGCAGCCAGTCGTCCAGGTAGGTCGCCAGGCGATTACCCTGTTGTCTTAACGTGGCTATCGCGGCTTCCGTACATCCAACACCCTTGGACTGAGAGACAGACCGAAGGGGAGTACTCTGTATTCATAACAGATCCCCTGAAATGCGAATCTCAGATATTTCCTGTGTGGGTAATATACTGGGATGTGAAAATATCTTTCAGGTCGACTGATGTAAACCAGTCGTTTTGTCGCACGAGCCGCAGCAGAGAGTGAGCAGCGAGCATTCTGAACTTATATCTTTTTAGATATTTGTTAATTTGTTAATTTGTACAATAGATATAGCCCTCTTTTCTAGGAGTGAGAGAATCTCTTTCTCCAAAATGAGGGCTGACTCTCCTCGGGCCTGCGAGTGCAGAATGCCCGAGAAGCGAGGGGGGGTGACAGCAAATTGGAGTCTGTAGCCCCGTGTTACTGTCTTGAAAACCCAAGCAGATGATGTGAGCATCTCCCACTGCGTGCTCCTTAGAGCCAGTGGAGATGTCACATCTCTTCCCCTCTGAGTCTCTATTTGTTGTGTTATGGGGCCCTCTAGTGTCTGAACACAGTGGTGCCCCTTTTCGACAATACCCAACCAGTGCCTTCACAACCCCAGCCGGCACTGCGCATGCACGTGACGGTGGTGCCCTTAAAGCCCCAGCCGGCACTGCGCATGCGCGTGGCGGTGGTGCCTTCACAGACCCGCCAGTAATCCGCCTTTTGAGAGATGCCGTAGCTGCTCTCAGAAGGGGAACAGTTGACGGGCTGTTTATTGGTTTTATTGATTTTCTTTTAATTTTTTGAGCTGCGCCCTCGGCCTGAAGCCTGGATGCGTCAGCGGCAAATGTTTTATAACAGAAAAATCAACCAATGTGTGACATGTGTTTGTGCGGACTTGAGGATGGTGTTGAGGCATCTCTCGAGGCGGCGGGAACACATTCAGAGCTGGGGAACCGTGGACTTCCAGCTCTGTCACAGAGGGGAGAAGGAGGGGATGTCACGCCGCTCGCTTCTTCTTCCTCGACTGCTGGCCGAAATTCTGGGTTGGCTGCGCCTGAGCTGCAGCCGGAACTGGAGATTTTCTAGGCCAGCTCCCCTTGTCTCCAGCCTGGGCTGGGGACTCGGGTCGGGCTGCGACCTCTTCGGTGCTTTAAACTGAGCGGAGTTCGAGGCAGCTTGGGCGAAGGACTACTGCTGCGAAGGCAGCGGCTGGACCCTTCGAGGGAGGCAGAGGTGGAGTGCCTCATCCTCCTTCTTCTTCGACTCACACCTCCTTTGCATGGAGGCGAGAGCGGAGCCGAAAATTCCCTCGGGAACGATGGGCATATCCAGCACATCCTCCTTTTCCCGGTCTGGGAGGTTGGTGAGGTTGAGCCATCTCGCTCTTTCCTGCACCACCATGATCCCCATTGCCTTGCCCGTGGCCTGGACGGCGCAGTGCTGGACACGGAGACAAATGTCCGTGACCGCTGCCATCTCGTCCAGAGTGGCTTCCCCCGGGTTACCCGACAGGTCCTCACAGAGCTCCGCTTGGTAAGCGGTTAGCAGCGAGGACACATTCAGAGCCCTGGCGGACAACGCTGCAGCTTTGTAGGACCTTTCAGTCATTGTCGACTGAAATCGGTCCGACTTTGCTGGCAGCGTGGGGTTCCTGCTTGGTGATGGGCCCACCCTCGGTAGGAGGTGGGCCGCTACCAGCGGTTCCATGGGCGGTATGCGGAGCAGGCCGAGCTTCTCCATTCCGTCATAGTCTAGGGAGGAGGCACCCTGGATTGGGACCTTGTTGCTGAAGGGCCGGTCTCTCCACGAGACCGACACCTCATCCAACATCTCCGGGAAGACCGGAAGGAGTTGCCTCTTTGTCCGCGCTGCTTGGGGGAAATGTTTCCCCTCGTAGTGGGACCTGGAGGTCTCCTTGCCCATTTCAGGCCACGGGACGTCGAGTCTGGCCGCAGCGCGTTTACACACGGCCTGCAGGTCCATGCTCAGACAGGGCGAAGCTGGTGTGCTATCGCCCGGAAGAGCAGCTCTCGCTCCAGGCTTTGCAGCCTGAGCCGATGACATGAAGGTGTCCTCTTCCTGTTCATCCGACTCGGACAGGAGGAACGCCAAGGCGTCCTCTTCTTCGTCCTCCTCGTAGTCCAGCTCGAGGACATCCTCCGCGGGTGAGACCATGGTGAGGTCTAACCGGGAGCCCCAGCTTGGTAAAGCGTGGGGACCCGTTCCCACGTGTCTTGCCGTCACCGGGTCCCGGCCTGCCAGGGCGCGGGATTCTGGTTCTGTGGCCATCACAGATAATGAGCCCCAGACCGACACGGAGAGGGGTTCACTCTCTGCGGCGGACGCCCCCTTGTCTTGACTGCCGGCCAGCGGGTCAGTGGACATGGGGGGGTCCTGCTCCGACAGGCTAGCTTGTCGTGCTAACCGTCGGCGGAGGCTCTTTACGGTGAAGCGGACACAATTGTCGTGTTGTCGATAGCGCCTCGGCGTGTTCCAGCCCGAGGCAGGACGAGCAGACCTGGTGTGTGTCTGCGCCCGAGATCTTAAACCCGCAGCCGCAGAGTCGAGCCACCGAGTCCCTGACTCCTCTGGTGTGAGGGAGAGGGGCGTCCATCTTGTTCGCCTCGTGGCGTGGAGAGGGCCTGCTCTCGACAGGTAAGATGGGAGAAAAAGAAAAAAAATATGTTACCACCCTGTCCTTAATCCGCAGAAAAGGACGGTGTGGGTCTTTTATTCCCGGAGAATACTGACTGGTGTGACAGTATGCTCCTTTAATCCTTTCTTCCTCCGTGGAGAAGAGAAAAGAAAAAAACTTCCTCGCTACCGTGGTGTCGATAGTGAGGGAGCGAGCTAGCAACAGGTGTGTTGCTAGCTTAAAAAATCAGACCTACCTTACTTTCCCGGGAAGAGAAGGGCGAGGTCGATTTTAATACTAACTGGTGTTAGTACTACCGTCTTCCTGCGAAGCAGAAGGAGTAGCCGACGAGCGCCCGTCGACCGAAATGGGTATTTGGGTTCAGTCTGTGGACCGTTAAGCTTGTCCGGCTACTGTAGAGATGTGCTCTGAAGCGAGAAGAGGTGTTTGAATGACGCATGCGTTGTGGCGCAAGATACTTATAGGAGGTGAATTCCCTGACGCTGACGTCAAGATCACCAGCCAATCAGGATTGGCGTAATGAGATTGATGCTTCTGTTTGCTCCGCGATGAGGCGCATCCCATAGCGAGACATCTCACTTCATGTTACTCTGAGAACTGGGGTTACGTAAGTAACCTATAGTTATGCTGTAAAATCATTGCATAATTTCTTCAGAGTCTGACCAGTCTGAGACAAGCCTGTCTCAAGATCTTGTCATAATGAGAACAGTCAGTGATGCGTTGTCCTCTGCAGCTGTAGTTAGTTCGAGATCAAGGAAACTCTTGTTTTGGCACTGGGATGTCCTGAGGGGGAAGGAACCTCTGGATCAATGTGGTACAATCAGCAGACACATGTTGTCCTCTGCACAGTAGGAATCCCCAAAAACTGCAGTTCCTCTTCACACCACTGTTGCCTTGACAACGAGGCACAAGCAAAATGTCAAAACCTCCTCAGAGATGCGTTCTTTGCACAGTTCTTCTGTTTCTGTAGTGAGCAACTTTTCACCAACACACTGATTCAGAGTACAACCCAAACGGAGTGTTATGAATGAGAACTGTGCAAGAGTTTTCCAGAAGGTGGTGTAGAACATTATGCTTAGTGTTTAAGAAAGGAGGCTGATTGTTTAACGATGGTTTGGAATAGTGAAAAGATTAAAGTTTAAAGTTTAATATCCTTGTTTAGCATACAAGACATCTGATTAGTATGTCACACATAATAATATTGACATAGAAACTAGCTACAGTGGGGCAAAAAAGTATTTAGTCAGCCACCAATTGTGCAAGTTCTCCCACTTAAAAAGATGAGAGGCCTGTAATTTTCATCCTAGGTATACCTCAACTACAGAGACAGAATGGGGGGAAAGAATCCAGGAAATCACATTGTAGGATTTTTAATGAATTAATTGGTAAATTCCTCGGTAAAATAAGTATTTGGTCACCTACAAACAAACAAGATGTCTGGCTCTCACAGACCTGTAACTTCTTCTTTAAGAGCTTCCTCTGTCCTCCACTTGTTAACAGTATTAATGGCACCTGTTTGAACTCGTTATCAGTATAAAAGACACCTGTCCACAACCTCAAACAGTCACACTCCAAACTCCACTATGGCCAAGACCAAAGAGCTGTCAAAGGACACCAGAAACAAAATTGTAGACCTGCACCAGGCTGGGAAGACTGAATCTGCAATAGGTAAGCAGCTTGGTGTGAAGAAATCAACTGTGGGAGCAATTATTAGAAAATGGAAGACAGACAAGACCACTGATAATCTCCCTCGATCTGGGGCTCCACGCAAGATCTCACCCCGTGGGGTCAAAGTGATCACACTACGCCGCCAGGGACTCAAACCCTGAAGTGCCAGACGTGTCCCCCTGCTTAAGCCAGTACATGTCCAGGCCCGTCTGAAGTTTGCTCGAGAGCATTTAGATGATCCAGAAGAGGATTGGGAGAATGTCATATGGTCAGATGAAACCAAAATAGAACTTTTTGGTAAAAACTCAACTAGACGTGTTTGGAGGAGAAAGAATGCTGAGTTGCATCCAAAGAACACCATACCTACTGTGAAACATGGGGGTGGAAACATCATGCTTTGGGGCTGTTTTTCTGCAAATGGACCAGGACGACTGATCCGTGTAAAGGAAAGAATGAATGGGGCCATGTATCGTGAGATTTTGAGTGACAACCTCCTTCCATCAGCAAGGGCATTGAAGATGAAACGTGGATGGGTCTTTCAGCATGACAATGATCCCAAACACACCGCCCGGGCAACGAAGGAGTGGCTTCGTAAGAAGCATTTCAAGGTCCTGGAGTGGCCTAGCCAGTCTCCAGATCTCAACCCTATAGAAAATCTTTGGAGGGAGTTGATTTTCTGGATTTCTTTTCTCATTTTGTCTCTCATAGTTGAGGTATACCTAGGATGAAAATTACAGGCCTCTCTCATCTTTTTAAATGGGAGAACTTGCACAATTGGTGGCTGACTAAATACTTTTTTGCCCCACTGTATGGGCAAAACGTGTGGTCGTTATGCCATTGTAATCATGAACTAAAAATAAATAGGGAATAGTATCTGGTTAAAGATTAACGGATTTCATATCCTAGAGAGGGTTAGTTATATTGTGAATACTTCACAAGGTATTTATTAATGTATTTTGAAGAACAAATAACAAAGACACAAGTCCAATTTTGTTTTGTTTTTAGATTAAATTGTCTATTACCAAAACTGTTCACCCTAGGTCTAGCTTTGGACTTTGATAGTAAAGAAGTACTTTGGCTTATTTTTTATATATCTGACATTTTTTAAATAAGTTGGCTATTCACTAGATTAGATAGAGATTTATTGAGAACATTTCTAAAGATTGAATATTTGTTCCATTTCTAATATTCCTATTTAAAACATAATGTTAGTAACGAAGGCTGATGCTGAACTTGGAAAAATGTGTTAGTGGTCTGTGTAAGGGAAACTTCTGTTGCAATGGAAAGTCAGGAATCAGAGAGACACAGGATGAGCAGGAGTTCTGAATGTCAAACACTGATATTTATTACAAGTCAAATACGGCCGGGGAGATCACACAGCATAGTCACACTTGCATGTGGGGCAACCTAGCAATCTCTGAAGACATAAGATAAAATACATGGTCTGTATATCCATAAGGAGTGGCCTATATTCCCGCGCTTCCATCTAATCAATACCAGACATTAGGAACAAAGACATCTCTATATGCAACTCTGCATGTGCCTCAAAACCCCTCACCCACAGGAAAGGCAAAATACCTTTTGACCTGTGTCTTCCTGAGAAATTTCTTGCAGGAACATGCAAGAAAGACTGAGAATCTTAAAACACAAAGAGATATCCTTAAAATATTCTCTGACAGTTCCTTCCTTTTTATCAATTTATGATAACCAATTAACATTCGTTTTAGAATATTTCAGTCCCTTAATCAATAAGCGTCTTCAGAGTTGTGTGGGCTCACATACATCAATTACATCAAAAAAGTAAAACAACATTGAAAACATTTCAATCACCATGAATGAACACAGTCAATCAGAATAGAAAAATCATCTCTCTTCAGTGTTTGACTTCTTTTGTCAAAAGCACAATAATAAACACACATGAAATACAAAAATATAATAGTAAAATATATGTTTCAAAATAAGATCTTTTATCATTTATCACTCAGTTAATCTCATTCATCAAACACAAATTCAAAATCAGCTTACATCTCAAAGATTTACTTCAAGGCAATTACTTATTAAAACACAATTAGAATTTAGGATTATAAGAAATCCAATTGAGGTATGAAATCAGAATCATGAGAGATCCAGCTACAATTCCCAGTTAAGGTATAAATTCACAGTGATGAATTGATCAATCTGTAATCTGTAAAGTTACAGTGTCCTCAATCTTTAACATTACTTTACGTTTACTTCAGTACGCTTATTCAAGAGTAAGGCACTTAGTAGTACATACATTTTATTCAAATACATTTGTTCAAAATCTGAAAAGGAAAAATCAGACATTTTATTGTATAAACCTGAGGAAAGAAAAATCAAAACATCTGTTCTTTATTCAAGGAAAAATCAAAACATCTATTCGTTTGAAACCGTCAGGCAGGTAATTTTTATTTACTGTATCAACAATGAGAGAGACTAAGCCCTCGTACTGTAAAGGTTGCTCAGAGTCTGTGGGGTAGGAAGGAGTGTACCAATCCTCAGCCTCATCGCTAATTCTGGATGCTATGTCATTCCAGCTCACTAAACCATAGTCAGCTTTTGTGAAAGGAATTGGGCTAAACATGGGAGAATGCATGGATTCTGGCATATTTTGGCACAGCCAACAGTTGCTAATATTTCGTTCATGCGCGTAGTCTAACATTAAACTTACTGCAGAATTAGTTTTAGTTCGTTTAAAAGGAGTGATTAAGGCCTTTTTTGAAAAATCTACATCACCTGCTGAGTATTTAAGTGGAGTGGATAGAACATTTGTTTTTCTATCTGGTCCAGAAATGTTGCATGTAGTAACACCTGGATTGGGAACCTGGTAATCTGGTTTCCTCGTTGTACATATTACCTGGTAATGATTAAGGATAGTAACATTGTCTGTTATAATATTAGAAATATCTTATTGTTCAATACCTTATAAATCTGAAAATATCAATTAATTTATTTGTTTAGTGTGAAAGTGTAATCTGATCTGACAAAATATATTTGTCACCACTATTTAACACATATCTGTTCATCGGAAATATAAAACAATCATTAATTGTACATCTGTAATCATCTGGTCATTCAATTCAAATGTTATCTTTGTACAAGAGCTAGAAGAACATGTCATCCTGACTCGTTCTCCTCCTTTCTTTATGACACAGAATGTCTGGTGTGTGAAGGCATCCTGATACTGTAGATTAGCACTGAGGTGCTGATTGGCTCAAAACTCTTCTTCACCAGAGCACCATATTTCAAAACCCCCCAATTGCTCTGCTTTTTGTGGCTCATTCAGTGAGCACTTTATGATTTCCCAGTGAAACAGAGGCTCATCTGCCTGTATTCCTTCTGCTATCTGCTTGAGAGCAGAGCCTATTCCAAGTGGCACATCCAGATGCCCCGCCCCGTGATGGGAGATGTTTAGGAAGAAATCTGCCCCTCCAAGAAACATGGAGCCTCTGAAGCCATCGCTCGTCCTGCAGAGTTGTCTGAGCAGAAAGATGAAGAAGCATCCCATCCCATCAGAAAGTTGAAGATTAGAATCCTCTCATCTCGAAAGACCTCGTGCCTCCTTGCATCCTTGCATCCTTGCATCACACTCTCCGGCTGCAGAGGGCACCCCCAGCCACGGTTGGGGGTGCCCTCTGCAGCCGGAGAGTGTGATCCTCTCTCTCTGACCTTTGGCCTTCAGAGCTGTCCTAGTTATTGGGTTAACACTTGATAGAGATGTTTTCCTGAGTGCAGACAACTCAAGGTAATGGATTAGCACATTATCATTCAATTACAAAAATAGGATAGGCCCCTCAGAATGATTTGGGAGCCTTCCTGACACATGCATATGCATAAATGTAAGGTTTGTGTTAGTCATTTAACATGCAAGAATCATATACTCATCAGTCCAAAGCAGAGACATTTTATTTTAAAAAAGTTGACGGGCTGTTTATTGGTTTTATTGATTTTCTTTGAATTTTTTGAGCTGCGCCCTCGGCCTGAAGCCTGAATGCGTCAGCGGCAAATGTTTTATAACAGAAAAATCAACCAATGTGTGACATGTGTTTGTGCGGACTTGAGGATGGTGTTGAGGCATCTCTCGAGGCGGCGGGAACACATTCAGAGCTGGGGAACCGTGGACTTCCAGCTCTGTCACAGAGGGGAGAAGGAGGGGATGTCACGCCGCTCGCTTCTTCTTCCTCGACTGCTGGCCGAAATTCTGGGTTGGCTGCGCCTGAGCTGCAGCCGGAACTGGAGATTTTCTAGGCCAGCTCCCCTTGTCTCCAGCCTGGGCTGGGGACTCGGGTCGGGCTGCGACCTCTGCGTCTTCGGTGCTTTAAACTGAGCGGAGTTCGAGGCAGCTTGGGCGAAGGACTACTGCTGCGGCTGGACCCTTCGAGGGAGGCAGAGGTGGAGTGCCTCATCCTCCTTCTTCTTCGACTCACACCTCCTTTGCATGGAGGCGAGAGCGGGGGCCGAAAATTCCCTCGGGAACGATGGGCATATCCAGCACATCCTCCTTTTCCCGGTCTGGGAGGTTGGTGAGGTTGAGCCATCTCGCTCTTTCCTGCACCACCATGATCCCCATTGCCTTGCCCGTGGCCTGGACGGCGCAGCGCTGGACACGGAGACAAATGTCCGTGACCGCTGCCATCTCGTCCAGAGTGGCTTCCTCCGGGTTACCCGACAGGTCCTCACAGAGCTCCGCTTGGTAAGCGGTTAGCAGCGAGGACACATTCAGAGCCCTGGCGGACAACGCTGCAGCTTTGTAGGACCTTTCAGTCATTGTCGACTGAAATCGGTCCGACTTTGCTGGCAGCGTGGGGTTCCTGCTTGGTGACGGGCCCACCCTCGGTAGGAGGTGGGCCGCTACCAGAGGTTCCATGGGCGGTATGCGGAGCAGGCCAAGCTTCTCCATTCCGTCATAGTCTAGGGAGGAGGCACCCTGGATTGGGACCTTGTTGCTGAAGGGCCGGTCTCTCCACGAGACCGACACCTCATCCAACATCTCCGGGAAGACCGGAAGGAGTTGCCTCTTTGTCCGCGCTGCTTGGGGGAAATGTTTCCCCTCGTAGTGGGACCTGGAGGTCTCCTTTTCTCCATTTCAGGCCACGGGACGTCGAGTCTGGCCGCAGCGCGTTTACACACGGCCTGCAGGTCCATGCTCAGACAGGGCGAAGCTGGTGTGCTATCGCCCGGAAGAGCAGCCCGAGCTCCAGGCTTTGCAGCCTGAGCCGATGACATGAAGGTGTCCTCTTCCTGTTCATCCGACTCGGACAGGAGGAACGCCAAGGCGTACTCTTCTTCGTCCTCGTCGTAGTCCAGCTCGAGGACATCCTCCGCGGGTGAGACCATGGTGAGGTCTAACCGGGAGCCCCAGCTTGGTAAAGCGTGGGGACCCGTTCCCACGTGTCTTGCCGTCACCGGGTCCCGGCCTGCCAGGGCGCGGGATTCTGGTTCTGTGGCCATCACAGATAATGAGCCCCAGACCGACACGGAGAGGGGTTCACTCTCTGCGGCGGACGCCCCCGTGTCTTGACTGCCGGCCAGCGGGTCAGTGGACATGGGGGGGTCCTGCTCCGACAGGCTAGCTTGTCGTGCTAACCGTCGGCGGAGGCTCTTTACGGTGAAGCGGACACAATTGTCGTGTTGTCGATAGCGCCTCGGCGTGTTCCAGCCCGAGCAGACCTGGTGTGTGTCTGCGCCCGAGATCTTAAACCCGCAGCCGCAGAGTCGAGCCACCGAGTCCCTGACTCCTCTGGTGTGAGGGAGAGGGGTGTCCATCTTGTCTCGTGTGGGTCTTTTATTCCCGGAGAATACTGACTGGTGTGACAGTATGCTCCTTTAATCCTTTCTTCCTCCGTGGAGAAGAGAAAAGAAAAAAACTTCCTCGCTACCGTGGTGTCGATAGTGAGGGAGCGAGCTAGCAACAGGTGTGTTGCTAGCTTAAAAAATCAGACCTACCTTACTTTCCCGGGAAGAGAAGGGCGAGGTCGATTTGAATACTAACTGGTGTTAGTACTACCGTCTTCCTGTGAAGCAGAAGGAGTAGCCGACGAGCGCCCGTCGACCGAAATGGGTATTTGGGTTCAGTCTGTGGACCGTTAAGCTTGTCCGGCTACTGTAGAGATGTGCTCTGAAGCGAGAAGAGGTGTTTGAATGACGCATGCGTTGTGGCGCAAGATACTTATAGGAGGTGAATTCCCTGACGCTGACGTCAAGATCACCAGCCAATCAGGATTGGCGTAATGAGATTGATGCTTCTGTTTGCTCCGCGATGAGGCGCATCCCATAGTGAGACATCTCACTTCATGTTACTCTGAGAACTGGGGTTACGTAAGTAACCTATAGTTATGCTGTAAAATCATTGCATAATTTCTTCAGAGTCTGACCAGTCTGAGACAAGCCTGTCTCAAGATCTTGTCATAATGAGAACAGTCAGTGATGCGTTGTCCTCTGCAGCTGTAGTTAGTTCGAGATCAAGGAAACTCTTGTTTTGGCACTGGGATGTCCTGAGGGGGAAGGAACCTCTGGATCAATGTGGTACAATCAGCAGACACATGTTGTCCTCTGCACAGTAGGAATCCCCAAAAACTGCAGTTCCTCTTCACACCACTGTTGCCTTGACAACGAGGCACAAGCAAAATGTCAAAACCTCCTCAGAGATGCGTTCTTTGCACAGTTCTTCTGTTTCTGTAGTGAGCAACTTTTCACCAACACACTGATTCAGAGTACAACCCAAACGGAGTGTTATGAATGAGAACTGTGCAAGAGTTTTCCAGAAGATAGTGTAGAACATTATGCTTAGTGTTTAAGAAAGGAGGCTGATTGTTTAACGATGGTTTGGAATAGTGAAAAGATTAAAGTTTAAAGTTTAATATCCTTGTTTAGCATACAAGACATCTGATTAGTATGTCACACATAATAATATTGACATAGAAACTAGCTACAGTGGGGCAAAAAAGTATTTAGTCAGCCACCAATTGTGCAAGTTCTCCCACTTAAAAAGATGAGAGGCCTGTAATTTTCATCCTAGGTATACTTCAACTATGAGAGACAGAATGGGGGGAAAGAATCCAGGAAATCACATTGTAGGATTTTTAATGAATTAATTGGTAAATTCCTCGGTAAAATAAGTATTTGGTCACCTACAAACAAACAAGATTTCTGGCTCTCACAGACCTGTAACCTCTTCTTTAAGAGCTTCCTCTGTCCTCCACTTGTTAACAGTATTAATGGCACCTGTTTGAACTCGTTATCAGTATAAAAGACACCTGTCCACAACCTCAAACAGTCACACTCCAAACTCCACTATGGCCAAGACCAAAGAGCTGTCAAAGGACACCAGAAACAAAATTGTAGACCTGCACCAGGCTGGGAAGACTGAATCTGCAATAGGTAAGCAGCTTGGTGTGAAGAAATCAACTGTGGGAGCAATTATTAGAAAATGGAAGACAGACAAGACCACTGATAATCTCCCTCGATCTGGGGCTCCACGCAAGATCTCACCCCGTGGGGTCAAAATGATCACACTACGCCGCCAGGGACTCAAACCCTGAAGTGCCAGACGTGTCCCCCTGCTTAAGCCAGTACATGTCCAGGCCAGGGTTTCCGCTAGGATTTTTTCTCGCCGGTCAAATGTCCGGGCAGAATTTATTTTACCGGACTAATTTGAAACTTACCGGTCATATTTCAATAATAATAATAGTTGTGTAGCAGAGTTTCCGTTAGCAGGTAATTACCGGACTATGAGCAGATATGCTTCAGTTTAAAACTCAGTTCACGGGCTCATTTTTATATTGCTTCAGTTTATAATCGTAACAGATCGAAACAGATTCATTTTTCAATAAATTATTCCACAAACAACAAACAACATAATTATTACATTCAAACAAACTACTTGTAGTAGATAACGTACATTATTCAAAAGTTTACATTACATTTGAATAATAACACGGGAGAAACGGATCCTCTCTTTTCCCCTCTCCCTCCCTCTCTCTCCTGACAGCACGTCAGTTTCTCATGCAGCTCCTGCAGCCCGCTAAACAGAGGGCGGGGCTTCAGGTGATCATGCAGAGCTGCGTGTCTCGGTCAGACTCAGCAGCTGATCTGATCTCTCTCTCGCGTCCGGTTATACTTCACTCGCGTTTATGTCCATATCGATCAGATCCAGCTCTCCTGATCGGCCTTTAAGAGTGAATATCGGCCGATAATGACCGGTGGCCGATCGATCGGAGCCTCCCTAATTATTACCAGACATTTTGACCGGCAGGTTTTGAATTTACCGGTTTTTAATAAATGTTACCAGCTAAAAACCGGTAATTACCGGCTAACGGAAACCCTGGTCTATATATATAATGTGAATACATGTAGAAGTAGACAGTAAGAGGCCCCTGACATCAGGCCTATACCAAAAATAGTAGGGGCTTTTCACAGCTTGCCAATCGTACAGGCATCCTCTGCATAGCAGTACGAATAGCCTTAAAAAACAAACAAACAAACCACTCCGTGGTAACGAGAGTCATATTTCTGACCCTTATGCCCTATGTGAAGCCGTTAGTCTCATCTGACTGACCCAAGGGTTTGGTGCTGGTGTGACCGGGAGGCTTCCAAGTGTTCAGAGCAGACGTCAAGCTTTCAGTTCATGGCTCGGTGGGGGGGGGGGGGGGACCCATGTGAGACAGTATTGTTTAGAGTCGGTGAGGTCCTGATAATTTATTCCGGTAAATTACTCTGACCTACTAATTGACCTGACCGAAGTTATTGAGTCTATGTAAGTTTACTGCTCGGCTCAGATCCACCAACGTCAGCAAGATCTCACCTCTATTAACTCCCCGTAGAACCAGGTTCAATTAACTGCTGTTTCTATTCAGACAACTCTTTTTAATCTGTTTAAGCGATCCCGAAGGATTTTGATATCAATAAATGGAGTGTGTTCCTACCTAAGTGTGTGTGGCAGGGTGCAGTCTTACCTTTGAAGCAGGAGAGGAGAGCACAGATTTTCTTTTTAGTTATCCCAATCCAACAGGTGAGATCAGTTTATTTGAAGAAAAAATAGGTCCAAACTAATACAGTCTTTACCTTTTAACACATTATAATCATATACAACATATCATGCTGGGGTAATATTTTTATCAAAAAGCTTATTTCATATTTCTCATCTTTCCCAGATTCAAATATAGTTATTAGTTCTAAGATCCCTATACGTACTAATAACATATTCCAGGTCGATCTAAATAGTGTTATTCATAAGATTCCCGTACGTACTAATAACGTATTCCAGGTCGATCTAAATAGTGTTATTCATAAGATTCCCGTACGTACTAATAACGCCTTCCGGGTAGATCTAAATAATACTATTAGGTCTAAGATTCCCGTACGTACTAATAACGCCTTCCGGGTAGATCTAAATAATACTATTAGGTCTAAGATTCCCGTACGTACTAATAACGCCTTCCGGGTAGATCTAAATAATACTATTAGGTCTAAGATTCCCGTACGTACTAATAACGCCTTCCGGGTAGATCTAAATAATACTATTAGGTCTAAGATTCCCGTACGTACTAATAACGCCTTCCGGGTAGATCTAAATAATACTATTAGGTCTAAGATTCCCGCACGTACTAATAACGCCTTCCGGGTAGATCTAAATAATACTATTAGGTCTAAGATTCCCGCACGTACTAATAACGCCTTCCGGATATACCTTACCGAGAGCCATCTTACCCAGCTCTGAGGGCCAGAGCTTACCGGGAGAGAGTATACCAGGGGTTTCCCCCTCTCTCCCCCTCGAAATCCAAAAAAGCCAGTCTTTTTATGCTCAAAAAACGGGATAGAAAACCCCAAAAACACCTCCTCTATACCCAACCAACATATTCTATTGGCTCTGGCATAAGACACACCTTCCCAAGTTTGTGTAAAAAAACAAACAAAACATGACTGGACATATTCTATGGCTATGACATAACCACCCTTTTGAGGCCTCAATGTGTGTCTCCTTAAGTCAGGAGCCCCCCTCCCTGCTGTGAGAGGAGAGGGAAGAACCTGCCTACTCTCTTATCAGAGAGTAAGGCATAAATCATTATAAGTCTTACACTCAACTTAACAAACCACTTTGTTTTGTTCATGCTGTAAATATAGAAAAACCTAAAATATGAATCATTTTCATTGTGGGTTATACAAGAATATAATTGATTATATTTGATTATAACTAACTTTCGTTTTAAGTATTCAACATACTATGAAGCTCTCAACACCCTCTTTTTAAAACGCAGTTATCAAACAGCAACAACTACAATTGTAAGCATACATACATATTCAAAAACCATCAAGAAGCATTCTCATTATGGGTTCATACAAGAATATGATTGATCATATATGATTTATAATTAACTTTCGTTTTAAGTATTCACTTCATACTATGAAGATCTCAACAGTATCAACGGCTTGTAAAGTTCAGTTTGAGGAATGTCATTCTCTCTGGGAGCAGGAAATGGTGTCCATTCTCGGACCAGACCATTAATGTCATGTAGAGCAGCCATAGCATCTCTGTGACTGCACTCAGCCGAACTGCAGCAGAGCAGAACTGGGTGACTTTTTAGTGAAGCCGTCCGAGGCCATGTGGTTCCCAAACGGTGTGCCGCGGCACACTGGTGTGCCGTGAGGCAAGTCCGGGTGTGCCGTGGGATTTTGTGACAACCATACCTTATTATTGCAATATACAACTACACAAAAATAAAAAAAAATTAATTTACTATATCAGTACTCTGTAGGTTTATATGTACGTAATCTGCACGACTTGCGCGTCCACATCTCCACGTGCAGTGCTGCATACACATGGCTGAGTCAGCGATAACTCTCGAGGGGTGGAGGTATGCCCATTATTTTGAGTTCATCCGAAGAATAGACAGGAATGTGACGGTGAGGTGCAAACTGTGTCCAGGCCAGAAGCTGTTATCCACTGCTGTAAACACCACGTCAAACCTCAACAAGCACCTGCAAAGAACACATGCTAAGGTGGAGCTACCGCACACGCTATTTGTTGTTTGTTTATATCACAGTCTGTTCTTCTTCTCTGTCTTCCGGTTGTTGCCTGTTTTGAATGACGAATACACACCACCGCCACCTGCTGGTAAGGAGAGTTATTGCCACTCACGCATGCGCAGTTCGTACGTGCTCGGCTGAAGTCTTTGCGGTGTCTGGTTCCAGTGCAACACATGGCCAACACGCAGGAGAACACGCCGACGCAACAGAGTGAGCAGAGATAGACTGCACAAAATATACAGATAGCAGGAGACAGAGAACAGCCACGGTCAGATAGCAGGAGACAGAGGACAGCCACGGTCAGATAGCAGGAGACAGAGGACAGCCATGGTCAGATAGCAGGAGACAGAGGACAGCCATGGTCAGATAGGAAAACATTCAGGATCTGGATCAGTCTTATGCGACAATGGAAACTGAACTAAAGAGAACATTTGAAACTTTAGCAGTCTGCGTGATCTGCTTGCAGGGAGGGGCGGGCCGGCCCTGCGAGTAAAGTAACGAGTAAAGTAACGAGTTACTTTATGTAGAGAGTAACGAAGTAGTGTAATATATTACTTTTTTTACTTTTTTAAAGTAATATGTAATATATTACTTTTTTTTAGTAACGACCCCATCTCTGCTGAAATGTTACATTTATAATTTGTAGTTCAGGACCATGGACAATGCAGCTTCCTTGCATTGACAGTTCTCTGTGCTGAATTTCCTTTGTCTCATTTGTAATGTTGTGACCTGTCTGGTTTAAATGAGTGTGTTGCTGCTTTGATGAAGCCTAATTTGATAACGTTTCAAATTAATTTCTGAAATATTTCGTTAATAAATATTTCATGAGTAATATAGTTGTCTTTGTCACATTTTATTTGGCATTAGTAAATAATTATGCACATTTACAGATATTTTACATGATATCAGTGATAACACGTGTTATAAGGGCTATTTTGCACAATAGGTGTGCCTTGAGATTTTTACTTGTCCTTTGGTGTGCCTTGGGCACAAAAAGTTTGGGAACCACTGCCATAGACAACCAACAACAGGGACACAGGGTCATCAATGTCTCTCTTTACCATTGGCTCAATCATAAAACAAATTAGTGGGAAAAATGTGGAACACTAATCCATCATGTGAAATGTTGAGTTAATTTAAATAATTACTTATGGGTTGAAATCAAATTATCATTAACATTAGAACTAAAGTCAGTTAAAATAGGACTTGCACGGATCAGAATCTAATCAATACACAATTTTTCCAGCTCTATAATGAAAAGGATAACAAGCAGGGACGCAAACTTGGCACCTTTTGAATCCAAAATAGATCGTTTGTGTGATTCATGTAGATCTGCAACAAAAATATTATTGGGGCAGGGTTGCCAACTTTGGGTACCTGGCTAGAGTGAGATTTTGATATCATGGGTTTAATTACACACATGCGCACGAAATGACTGCTATCGTGTCAGTAGCGGGACCTTAGCATATATTTAGGATATATATATAATATATATACAAATACACAATATTGGACACAGACACACAAAAGGCACACAGTTTCATTTACTAATGACAGTCAAACACATGTTTGTTTCCACTGTTTTATTGTGTGCCTGTCATGATGAGCAATTTATTGACTTATCGGCTCCCGAGTATTTGTGTTGGGTAATCTATGGTAGGGCTAACCCATACAGTGGTGGGGCTCAAATCAGTATTTGAAATGTAATTACATACACGCTATATCGCCCCATTGACGGTGAAACGCCACGCGTGAGGTTTGGATTATTTCCCTGTCTCAATCCAAATTGAACCGTATGAAATAAAAAGGCACATTTGTGTTATAGTAAACAAAAAACGACCTGGAGCCAATCCTGCAATTTCCCCAAAGGGAAAAAGTTGACATGCTGAAAACCCAACCCCCGCAGGGGGTCTGGGGGGATTTAAAAAAAAATACACATTCTCTCTTGAGATGAAAAATAAATCCATCTATTACTACACGACATATTTAAATGAAGCTGAACCTGCTGCTCCTCACAGAGGGAAGAGGCTGTGTGAATTACTTTACATTGTGGATAAGGGTGGATAACCCCCATTGTTCTGTGTGTGAAAATGGAAGACAGCCCACACACCTATCAATCATCAAACCGTGGGGTCTTATTTCATTATGTGATGATTTCTATCAACACGTAATGTTGTATCGATGTATATAGAGATGTGTTACCGTAAAATTATTCTCCGTCGGGATTTCCTGCAACAACACCACGCCGTTATCTTGATGCCAGAATCCATTATCAAAGATGTTCTATTGAGAAGACGATCACTACGTGACAATCTGCAGCTGCGAGCTGTTATGTGCCAACATTGCCGCATGGTGTTCTTCTTTTCATTTCTTTTTTTAATATTATAATGAATGTCTTCCTGCCCGTCGGCTCTGCTTTTGGATATAATAATGCTCTGCTTTTCCGCAAAAATGTTCTAGCTTAAGCAGCTATATAATACAGCTATGCATATTATGTGGTCCGGAGTGACTCTTACAGACTGGACCGCTGGTGAACAGCTGTTAGAACGGGCCGTTCAGGTGTTCAGAGCAGAGCTCCCTGTCGGAGCGGCAGAGCGTGAAGTGAACTGAAAAATGTTCTGGCTAACGTTAGCTTTAGTACTCAGATCTTGTTCTTGAGTAGAAGTACCAGAGTGTAGGAATACTATGTTACAGTAAGAGTACTGCATTCAAAATGTTACTCAAGTAAAAGTATAAAAGTATTCTCATCAAAATATAGTGGAAATAGCTACAGTAAAGGTAGTCGTTGTGCAGATTGGTCCATTTCAGAATAATATATATGATATGTTTTATAATGATTGATCAGTAAAGTGTTCTCAAAGCTGGTAAAGGTGCAGCTAGTTCGAATGACTTTGTATACTGCAGGGTAGCTTGTGGATTTACTCCAGGTGGAACTAAAGTCTGATTTAACACTCAATTATATTTCACATAATCCATCCAGATCCGTAAAGTAACTAAAAGGTATGAAATACATGTAGCGGAGTAGAAATACACCATGTACCTCTGAACTGTAGAAGTAGAAGAATAAAGTAGCAAAACATTTAAATACTCAAATAAAGTACAAGTATCTCAAAATAGTGCCCAAGTATAGTACTTGTTGAGTTTATGAACTTAGTTACACCAGTGGCTATACAGATAGAAAGACTAAGCCTTGTACAGAGGCATGAAAATACATTTATGAAAATGGTCAACAGTGCTGGCAAAATTATAAACTGACTGCTACACAATTAAAATAAATGCTTTTATATATATTTCTATTAGATCTGAGTCTTTAGCGTTTCTGTTATTACTATCACTGCTACTTTAGTTGTTCTGCCTGCGAAAATCATCTGTTACTCCTCACACAAAGTGGATAGGCAAATACACATCCAGTGTGTGTGTGTGTGTTTGGTGTGTGTGTGTGTGTGTGTGTGTGTGTGTGTGTGTGTGTGTGTGTGTGTGTGTGTGTGTGTGTGTGTGTGTGTGTGTGTGTGTGTGTGTGTGTGTGTGTGTGTGTGTGTGTGTGTGTGTGTGTGTGTGTGTGTGTGTGTGTGTGTGTGTGTGGTTGGTTGGGGGTAGCCTGCTCAGATTCTCTTCCCCTCCAGAGGTCACACCTGTCTCTGACCCTGTGTACTGCGTTTTTAAATTTTTGCAGCACCTTAGGAGCAGAGAAAGGGGGAGATTTTGTCCAAAAATGTAAACTTCTTCATGGGAAAAATAGCACCATATTTTAACTGTCCCTGACCTGTCTTTAAAACGTTCTTTAAGTGCTGAATGAAGTCTTCTGTTTTGTAGCGGAAAATTCCATTTAAAAAAATCAAGAGCAAAATAGTTTAGTTGAAAAAAAACGTCTCTGTCTGTTCGGATTTGGAAATCTCATGATTTATTGTGTGGGCTCGTGAACGAGAGAAGGAGAAAACAACATCTATCTTTGAACTGCAATTACTTGTCTTAAAAAGATTGCAACATTATACTCCTTTAAAAATTGCTCAATTCATTTAAACACATTTATTATGTACACAATAAAACCTCAACAAGTATATTGATCCTGGCTTAACCAGCGACCTTTACTCTATTGTTCATAACCTCAGTATTTGACAATTATCAGAATTATAGTAATGTCTGTAGACCAATTGTACTAGAAATAATTTGAAACAGTTTAATAATGAATGTTAAACTATATTTAAACTGTAATTGAACTTCAACGTATATCAATTGCCTGATTCCAGTGGCCAGTTGGAACAGACAATCAAAAACGTTTTCATTTTGCAGCAACAGTGCAAAAGGTTTCAATCACAATGAGTATCATGTCTGAGTCTGGTTCTGTCTTATCTGCTTTGTTTTGGAATGTGTTCAATACATTACGTTTTTTTATTCATTATTACCATACAATACATAGATTTAAAAATACATGAAACAAATAATAATACAGCATTGACCTATTTGAGCTTTACATCTTTACATTATTTATTTTTTCTCAAGTCATTTACTTTTGGTGAGATAACTAAAGTATAGTTCATTTTACCCTGGCTGTGGACTGATTCATTATTAGTTGTTACAAAGCATGCACAAGACGGCGGGTAGACAAACAAACACGAAACAATTATACAAACAAACATGAACCTGCAACAAATATCAGGTGACAGCAAAACTCATCCATCTTAATTTAATCCGAATTAGGGAGAGTCTCAGAGGGGGTAGGGAATTATAGGAATGGAGCACCTTGACTCGCGCATCCACCTTTGTACAAGTGCTAAGATCGTGCCTGAAGACCGTCCAAAAGCGATAACTAGCTTATCCTGTTGCGACAACCACTACTCTGTTCTAGTGGCGCTATGAACCCCCGACCAGGAGAACATTGACTTGTTTTGTTACCCTTTCTCTCCAAGAACAGCCCAGTTAACTGTAGTCCACGACCAGCCTATACATCCGCCATTGAGTTCACCCCAACGGTGAAACACAGTTTTGTTTCTACGCTTGCTTGCCACTGCCCACCTGTGATCAATTAGCCTATACTTGTTATTTATGCACCCGGACCGCCACCAGCTGCTCCAGCAACGTAGGGAACGCTTTCAAGCAATGCAGGAAATGCTCCTCCAGCAGAGTAGAGAGCTGTGGCACGTCAGGTGATGCACGCACCTCGTGCTGTCCCAGAATTTCCAGCAATGCAGAAAATGGTCACAGACAACGATTGCTTTTAGACCATCCCGTTTTTAATAGAGATGGCGGTGGTGTGAGTTAAAGCTTAGACAAAAAGGGCTGTGACTTTCTTCCTCTCATCTGCACGGATGCAGCCACCCAGACAGGGGAAGTATTTACACACACACCCCCGACTGCTACTGGAGCCATGCCTACAGAGGCAATGGAGGAAAATATATCTGGCTGCTTATTTTAAACTGCTGTTCTTTTTATTTAATCCAGTACCCTGTCTTCCAACAACAGCCACATTTAACAACTCATCAGTTATGAAAACACAGCTCTATGCCACATTCCCGCATACCACGAATATGTAGCACTTTGTGCCGATTCCAGCTGTTAATTTAACCAGTTGACCACTGAGACCTCCAGAATTCGGCGATTTGTTTCAATACAAATCTATCACATTGCTCCTAATGCAGAAGCTTCACTTTACTGATGCCCTTCTTTAAAGTCTCTCCGAACCCAAATTTGGTCACACCTACAGATGTAAAGAGTAGAGAAACCCAAAAAAAATGCTGCTCAGTTTCACAGGTAATTTTATGATACCGTCAATCACAGATTCTGGTAAGGCAATCTCAAAATAGAAATTTCAAATGTACACTTACCAGTCTCTGAAGATCTTTTGGTATCCTGTCGACAACGCCAATTTGTAAGGGAAACTTCTGTTGCAATGGAAAGTCAGGAATCAGAGAGACACGGGATGAGCAGGAGTTCTGAATGTCAAACACTGATATTTATTACAAGTAAAATACGGCCGGGGAGATCACACAGCATAGTCACACTTGCATGTGGGGCAACCTAGCAATCTCTGAAGACATAAGATAAAATGCATGGTCTGTATATCCATAAGGAGTGGCCTATATTCCCGCGCTTCCATCTAATCAATACCAGACATTAGGAACAAAGACATCTCTATATGCAACTCTACATGTGCCTCAAAACCCCTCACCCACAGGAAAGGCAAAAGACCTTTTGACCTGTGTCTTCCTGAGAAATGACTTGCAGGAACATGCAAGAAAGACTGAGAATCTTAAAACACAAAGAGATATCCTTAAAATATTCTCTGACAGTCTGCATGATGTAAACAAAGAGGCTTTCTTTGTTCAATCACCAGTTAAATCTGATACAGTAATAATGATCTACTTCAGTACCTGGTACTGTAATATGGTATTATTGGTTGATTTGGCTAAAACTTAGTTTAACATCCTGATGTAACATTATGAGAATATGTTCATGTCTAAGGGTAAACGAATTAATGAAAAGGACTATTATTATTATTAATTAATTTCACATATTAATTAAAAAAGGCCAATGTCCGCAGGTTCACGTTTGAATGCCTTGCATGAACATTTGTCAGGCTTTGTGTTTCCTAGGGGCAGTACATTAATAAAGTGTATTGATAATTTGTTTGTTTAAACATCTGAAGAAAATTGTGCTGCGAACACAGGAAAAACTTTAACACAATGATGTCACTAGTAAAAACTCCAACTACTATAGGACATGAGATCTCGAGACTTACTTAGACTTTGCAAAGACTGAATGAATGTGAATTGATTTGTCAATTTCTGACTGCTACAGTAACACTGACCCACCGACAAGGCAAGTTTATTTATATAGCACTTTTCAACACAAGGCAATTCAAAGTGCTTTACAAAAATGAAAGACATTAAGAAAATGGCATTTAAAATCAGTCATTAAAAAGAAAAGCTAATAAAATAAACATTAAAAGAAAAAATACATGGATAAAAATTACAGTGCAGTCTAAGATATGAATAGTTCAATTAAAAGCAGCGACAAAAAGAAAAGTCTTCAGCCTGGATTTAAAAGTAGTAAGAGTTGTAGCGGACTTGCAGGTTTCTGGGAGTTTGTTCCGGATATTTGGAGCATAATAACTGAATGCTGCTTTACCATGTTTAGTTCTGACTCTGGGGACAGAAAGCTGACCAGTACCTGAAGACCTGAGAGATCTGGATGGTTCAAAATTTAGCAGGAGGTCAGAAATGTATTTTGGGCCTAAACCATTCAGTGCTTTATTCAGTGCTTTATAAACCAGCAGCAGTATTTTGAAATCTATTCTTTGACACACAGGTCCACTGATCCACTTTCTTAGTGTTAATGAGGACTTGAGCAGCGGCGTTCTGAATCAGCTGCAGCTTTCTAATAGTAGTGAGACCTGTGAGACCTGTGAAGACACCATGACAGTAGTCCAGTCTACTGAAGATAAAAGCATGGACACGTTTTTCCAAATCCTACTGTGACATTAGTCTTTTAATCCTAGATATATTATTTAGGTGATAGTAGGCTGATTTAGTAACTGTTTTAATGTGACTGTTGAAACTCAGGTCAGAATCCATGACTACACCTAGACTTCTGGCTTTATCTGTTGTTTTGAACATTGTAGACTGAAGCTCAGTGCTAACTTTTATACGTTCTGCCTTGGCTCCAAAAACCATTACCTCAGTTTTATCTTTGTTTAATTGGAGAAAGTTCTGACACATCCAGTCATTGATTTGTTCAATGCACTTACTCAGTGTTTGAATTAGAGCATAGTCTCCTGGTGAAATTGTTACGTACATTTTTGTGTGATCTGCATAGCAATGGTAACTTATTTAGTTGTTCTTCATTATCTGAGCCAGTGGTAGCATGTAGATGTTAAAGAGGTCCCAAGATGGAGCCTTGAGGAACCCCACATGTCATATTTGTCAACTCAGATGTGTATTTACCTATAGAAACAAAGTTGTTTCTGTCCTTTAAGTAGGATTCAAACCAATTTAGAACTGTTTCCGAAAGTCCCACCCAGTTTTCCAGTCGGTCTAGTAATACAGTGTCAAACACAGCACTGAGATCTAATAATACTAACACTGAAGTTCTGCCACTGTCTGTGTTTAAGTGGATGTCATTGAAGACCTTTACAAGAGCAGTCTCAGTGCTGTGGTTTGGACGAAAGCCTGACTGGAACACATCAAAACAGTTATTTAAATGCAAGAAATTACTCAACTGTTGAAAAACTACTTTTTCAATGATTTTACCTAGAAATGGGAGGTTTGATATGGGCCTGTAATTGTTCATTACTGAAGGCAAGGCAAGGCAAGGCAAGGCAAGTTTATTTATATAGCACTTTTCAACACAAGGCAATTCAAAGTGCTTTACAAAAATGAAAGACATTAAGAAAATGGCATTTAAAATCAGTCATTAAAAAGAAAAGCTAATAAAATAAATATTAAAAGAAAAATACATGGATAAAAGTTACAGTGCAGTCTAAGATATGAATAGTTCAATTAAAAGCAGCGACAAAAAGAAAAGTCTTCAGCCTGGATTTAAAAGTAATAAGAGTTGCAGCGGACCTGCAGGTTTCTGGGAGTTTGTTCCAGATATTTGGAGCATAATAACTGAACGCTGCTTTACCATGTTTAGTTCTGACTCTGGGGACAGAAAGCTGACCAGTCCCTGAAGACCTGAGAGATCTGGATGGTTCATAATTTAGCAGGAGGTCAGAAATGTATTTTGGACCTAAACCATTCAGTGCTTTATAAACCAGCAGCAGTATTTTGAAATCTATTCTTTGACACACAGGAAGCCAGTGTAAAGACTTCAGAACAGGAGTGATATGATCCACTTTCTTAGTGTTAGTGAGGACTCGAGCAGCGGCGTTCTGAATCAGCTCCAGCTTTCTAATAGATTTTTTAGTAAGACCTGTGAAGACACCATCGCAGTAGTCAAGTCTACTGAAGATAAAAGCATGGACAAGTTTTTCCAAATCCTGCTGTGACATTAGTCTTTTAATCCTAGATATATTCTTTAGGTGATAGTAGGCTGATTTAGTAACTGTTTTAATGTGAATGTTGAAACTCAGGTCAGAGTCCATGACTACACCTAGATTTCTGGCTTTATCTGTTGTTTTGAACATTGCAGACTGAAGCTCAGCGTTAACTTTTATACGTTCTGCCTTGGCTCCAAAAACCATTACCTCAGTTTTATCTTTGTTTAATTGGAGAAAGTTCTGACACATCCAGTCATTGATTTGTTCAATGCACTTACTCAGTGTTTGAATTAGAGCATAGTCTCCTGGTGAAATTGTTACGTAAATGTGTGTGTCATCTGCATAGCTATGGTAACTTATTTAGTTGTTCTTCATTATCTGAGCCAGTGGTAGCATGTAGATGTTAAAGAGAAGAGGCCCCAAGATGGAGCCTTGAGGAACCCCACATGTCATATTTGTCAACTCAGATGTGTATTTACCTATAGAAACAAAGTTGTTTCTGTCCTTTAAGTAGGATTCAAACCAATTTAGAACTGTTTCCGAAAGTCCCACCCAGTTTTCCAGTCGGTCTAGTAATACAGTGTCAAACACAGCACTGAGATCTAATAATACTAACACTGAAGTTCTGCCACTGTCTGTGTTTAAGTGGATGTCATTGAAGACCTTTACAAGAGCAGTCTCAGTGCTGTGGTTTGGACGAAAGCCTGACTGGAACACATCAAAACAGTTATTTAAATGCAAGAAATTACTCAACTGTTGAAAAACTACTTTTTCAATGATTTTACCTAGAAATGGGAGGTTTGATATGGGCCTGTAATTGTTCATTACTGAAGGCAAGGCAAGGCAAGGCAAGGCAAGTTTATTTATATAGCACTTTTCAACACAAGGCAATTCAAAGTGCTTTACAAAAATGAAAGACATTAAGAAAATGGCATTTAAAATCAGTCATTAAAAAGAAAAGCTAATAAAATAAATATTAAAAGAAAAATACATGGATAAAAGTTACAGTGCAGTCTAAGATATGAATAGTTCAATTAAAAGCAGCGACAAAAAGAAAAGTCTTCAGCCTGGATTTAAAAGTAATAAGAGTTGCAGCGGACCTGCAGGTTTCTGGGAGTTTGTTCCAGATATTTGGAGCATAATAACTGAACGCTGCTTTACCATGTTTAGTTCTGACTCTGGGGACAGAAAGCTGACCAGTCCCTGAAGACCTGAGAGATCTGGATGGTTCATAATTTAGCAGGAGGTCAGAAATGTATTTTGGACCTAAACCATTCAGTGCTTTATAAACCAGCAGCAGTATTTTGAAATCTATTCTTTGACACACAGGAAGCCAGTGTAAAGACTTCAGAACAGGAGTGATATGATCCACTTTCTTAGTGTTAGTGAGGACTCGAGCAGCGGCGTTCTGAATCAGCTCCAGCTTTCTAATAGATTTTTTAGTAAGACCTGTGAAGACACCATCGCAGTAGTCAAGTCTACTGAAGATAAAAGCATGGACAAGTTTTTCCAAATCCTGCTGTGACATTAGTCTTTTAATCCTAGATATATTCTTTAGGTGATAGTAGGCTGATTTAGTAACTGTTTTAATGTGAATGTTGAAACTCAGGTCAGAGTCCATGACTACACCTAGATTTCTGGCTTTATCTGTTGTTTTGAACATTGCAGACTGAAGCTCAGCGTTAACTTTTATACGTTCTGCCTTGGCTCCAAAAACCATTACCTCAGTTTTATCTTTGTTTAATTGGAGAAAGTTCTGACACATCCAGTCATTGATTTGTTCAATGCACTTACTCAGTGTTTGAATTAGAGCATAGTCTCCTGGTGAAATTGTTACGTAAATGTGTGTGTCATCTGCATAGCTATGGTAACTTATTTAGTTGTTCTTCATTATCTGAGCCAGTGGTAGCATGTAGATGTTAAAGAGAAGAGGCCCCAAGATGGAGCCTTGAGGAACCCCACATGTCATATTTGTCAACTCAGATGTGTATTTACCTATAGAAACAAAGTTGTTTCTGTCCTTTAAGTAGGATTCAAACCAATTTAGAACTGTTTCAGAAAGTTCCACCCAGTTTTCCAGTCGGTCTAGTAATATTTTGTGGTCAACAGTGTCAAACGCAGCACTGAGATCTAATAATACTAACACTGAAGTTCTGCCACTGTCTGTGTTTAAGTGGATGTCATTGAAGACCTTTACAAGAGCAGTCTCAGTGCTGTGGTTTGGACGAAAGCCTGACTGGAACACATCAAAACAGTTATTTAAATGCAAGAAATTACTCAACTGTTGAAAAACAACTTTTTCAATGATTTTACCTAGAAATGGGAGGTTTGATATGGGCCTGTAATTGTTCATTACTGAAGGCAAGGCAAGGCAAGGCAAGGCAAGTTTATTTATATAGCACTTTTCAACACAAGGCAATTCAAAGTGCTTTACAAAAAATGAAAGACATTAAGAAAATGGCATTTAAAATCAGTCATTAAAAAGAAAAGCTAATAAAATAAACATTAAAAGAAAAAAGACATGGATAAAAGTTACAGTGCAGTCTAAGATATGAATAGTTCAATTAAAAGCAGCGACAAAAAGAAAAGTCTTCAGCCTGGATTTAAAAGTAGTAAGAGTTGCAGCACATCTGCAGGTTTCTGGGAGTTTGTTCCAGATATTTGGAGCATAATAACTGAACGCTGCTTTACCATGTTTAGTTCTGACTCTGGGAACAGAAAGCTGACCAGTCCCTGAAGACCTGAGAGATCTGGATGGTTCATAATTTAGTAGGAGGTCAGAAATGTATTTTGGGCCTAAACCATTCAGTGCTTTATAAACCAGTAGCAGTATTTTGAAATCTATTCTTTGACACACAGGAAGCCAGTGTAAAGACTTCAGAACAGGAGTGATATGATCCACTTTCTTAGTGTTAGTGAGGACTCGAGCAGCGGCGTTCTGAATCAGCTGCAGCTTCCTAATATATTTTTTAGTGAGACCTGGGGAAGACACCATTGCAGTAGTCGAGTCTACTGAAGATAAAAGCATGGACAAGTTTTTCCAAATCCTGCTGTGACATTAGTCTTTTAATCCTAGATATATTCTTTAGGTGATAGTAGGCTGATTTAGTAACTGTTTTAATATGACTGTTGAAACTCAGGTCAGAGTCCATGACTACACCTAGATTTCTGGCTTTATCTGTTGTTTTGAACATTGCAGACTGAAGTTCAGCGCTAACTTTTATACGTTCTGCCTTGGCTCCAAAAACCATTACCTCAGTTTTATATTTGTTTAATTGGAGAAAGTTCTGACACATCCAGTCATTGATTTGTTCAATGCACTTACTCAGTGTTTGAATTGGAGCATAGTCTCCTGGTGAAATTGTTACGTAAATGTGTGTGTCATCTGCATAGCTATGGTAACTTATTTGGTTGTTCTTCATTATCTGAGCCAGTGGTAGCATGTAGACGTTAAAGAGAAGAGGCCCCAAGATGGAGCCTTGAGGAACCCCACATGTCATATTTGTCAACTCAGATGTGTATTTACCTATAGAAACAAAGTTGTTTCTGTCCTTTAAGTAGGATTCAAACCAATTTAGAACTGTTTCCGAAAGTCCCACCCAGTTTTCCGGTCGGTCTAGTAATATGCTGTGGTCAACAGTGTCAAACGCAGCACTGAGATCTAATAATACTAACACTGAAGTTCTGCCACTGTCTGTGTTTAAGTGGATGTCATTAAAGACCTTTACAAGAGCAGTCTCAGTGCTGTGGTTTAGACGAAAGCCTGACTAGAACACATCAAAACAGTTATTTAAATGCAAGAAATTACTCAACTGTTGAAAAACAACTTTTTCAATGATTTTACCTAGAAATGGGAGGTTTGATATGGACCTGTAATTGTTCATTACTGAAGCATCTAGATTATTCTTTTTTAAGAGCGGTTTAATGACTGCAGTTTTCAGGGCCTGTGGAAAAATACCTGAGTAAAGAGATTTGTTTACTATCTGAAGTAGATCTGAGGCCATGCAAGGCAAAACATCTTTGAAAAATCCTGTTGGAATAATATCAAGGCAGCAGGAGGAGTATTTCAGAACTTGAATAATGTCCTCTAGGTTTATATCATTAATCTGATTGAACTGTGTCATGGTGTTTGAATTGATTTTAAGTGGACACAGAGACAACACATTTGCTGTACCTGATGCATAGACACTGACTGCTTGTCTGATTTTCTGAATTTTGTCAGGGTTAGGGTTAGGGTTTGTCAGGCAAAATCATTGCATGCCCTGGTGGATTGAAATTCAGAGGCTACCGACACTGGGGGGTTAGTTAGTCTGTCGACGGTAGCAAACAAGGCACGTGCGTTGTTTTTGTTTTTGGTAATGATGTCAGAGAAGAACGATTGTCGTGCGTTTTTCAATTCCAAATTATAAAGGCCAAGTCTCTCTTTATAGATTTCAAAGTGAACCTGGAGATTTGTTTTTCGCCACCTGCGTTCAGCTTTTCGACATTCTCTTTTTTCTGTTTTCACGGTCATGACCTTTCTCCATGGAGATATTTTCTCGCCAGACACTTCCTTTACCTTAGTTGGAGCAATGGCATCTATAACATTTTGAATTTTTGAATTAAAATGATCTACTAGCTCATTTACTGAGATGTTAGCAGGGGCAAGTGTGGAAGAAGAATTCTGAGTAAACATTTCTCCAATAATTTCAATTAAATATCGCTTTGTGGTTACCTCTTTTTGAACATTTTTGTGAACAGAAATAGAGCTCTCAAAGAAAACACAGGAATGGTCAGAGAGTGCAACATCAGTCACCACAACCATAGAGATATTCAGACTCCACCCCCTTTCCTATGCATTCTTTCCTGACACATAACACTAAAGTTGGGAGGTGTTGATTCGATAAGAGCAGCTGCACTGTTATTTTGTTCAATCCAGGTTTCTGTTAAAAACATAAAATCGAGATTGTGCTCAGTGATAAAATCATTGATTAAAAATGTTTTTCCTGCCAAAGACCTGACATTTAATAAAGCTAGTTTAAGGTGATTTTATTTTGGGATGCACACAATGCTTTTGGCAATGGACTTCTGACTATGCCATATTAGTTGAACCATTGTGAGACATGCCGCATGAACTTTGTATGACTCTGCATGATCCCTGCATGGCTTGATGACTATGTAGCTTGATTTTTAACATTGCTGATTCTTTTTGACAGGTGAAAGTTTTCCTGATGATGAGTCATAGGACTTTGACATAACTTTGTATGTGAAGATGAGTACTCTGAAGTATCTTATTTGGGAAACATGGTCTCTATAGTTTGGAGGACAATGTTTCCAGGAGGGGTATAATGGGTTTATTGTTCAATTTAGTAATTTCCTTTTAAGAACCATGACCTACGCACAGTAGAACAGTCCCTAGGACTAAGACACAGTTTTGGAGCCGTCTATCACCCCCAATCTCAGGGAAAGGTAGAAAGAATGAACCAGAACATCAAACAAAAACTCAGCAAAGCATGTGAGGAGACAGGCATGAAATGGTTAGATGCCTTGCCTCTGGCCCTTATGTCAATCAGGAGCTCTATTAACCGAGGGACAGGTTTCTCCCCATTTGAGCTGACACATGGCCATCAGTTCCCGGGCCCAGAAGCCCTGAGCGTAGGAAAGGAAGTAGAGGTCATGAGTTCAAAGCCATATTTCCAGCAACTTAAGGGGCTGGTATCAGACTTCTCCACACAGGTTGCGGACGCCAAAGGGGGACCCGAGAAGCACGAGGCCAACACAGCGGAGTTCGACTGGCTGGAGGTCATCAGGCCCAAGAGGCTCAACCCTAGGTTCTCCGGCCCCTACTGAGTGACCCAGAGGACATCTCATGCCATCCGCCTAGGAGGAAAGGGGGACAACTGGTACCACTGGAGCTAGTGTGCGGCGGGGAAACCACCTGCTAGGACCTTGGACGACATCAGGACGGACCTGGCTCTCGCCGGAGATCGACCCGGAAGCTGCCATCAGCGGACCAGAGGAGAAGAAACCAGAGGACATCACTCCTATCGCCAGCCCAGAAGCCGCTGTCAGCGGGCTGGGGGAAGCAGAGGACTATACTTCCCTCTCATCAGTTCCACCATTGAAGGGAAAGCCGCGTCTCCCCCTCCCTATCAGATGCCCTTGTTGGCTGAAAAAGGATTTTTTTTTGGAAACAAATTGTAACAGTCAAATGTTAACACGTGGATGCAGTCAGCCGTTAGTTGCTATCCGTTAGCTACTCACATTAGCCATCGTTGTTATCCGTTAGCTGCTAGCCGTTGATAGCCGTTAGCTGTCGTTGTTAGCCGTTGTTAGCTTCTAGCTGTTGTGGTTAGCTGTTAGCTGTTAGCCGGTGTCGTCGGCCGGTAGCCGTTAGTCGATGTCGTCGGCCCCGGAGCCTCTGCTAGGCGGCGTGCCCCCACCAGGGAAGGTGCCGCTGCGTGTAGTGGCCAGCACCTCAGGGGTAAATTGTCAGGCGGCCATGAAGAACCGGCTAGCTTCTTCGGCTAAAGCGTGGGGCTCAACACTAGCTGTGTTAGCTAGCACAGCCTGGACATGCAGCCGCATGTCCTGAAGAAATAGTTCCATAAGGTAGAAGTCGGGTTCTTCCGTACCTAGCAGGTCGTGTATCGTCTCCTTGTAGTCGGAAGGCTTACTGACTTCCAGTGCCGAGACGATGCGGGAATGGCGAGCGACGTCATCAGCCATTCCGTGGGGGGCACACCGAGCCTCAGTCCGTGTGCACGTGGCAGCCACAGATGTCTCCAAAAATCTCCGGCAGTTAGCAAAAAACGGCCTCTCTAGCCATGTTCGGTCCAGTCCCGGAAACTTCAGCGAGACTTAAGTCAGGGTCACCAGTGTAGTGTCGAGAGATAGGAGTCGGAGGCGGTGCATCGAAGGTGCAAAAGGTAGCTTTATTGAGGAGCAGAAAAGGACATGTTGCTTGCTTGCAGTCTGAGTAGAGAAGAGAAAGAGAAAGGAAGGAGGACACAGTATATACCCCAGAGGTACAGTAAGCATTAGTGTCCGTGCGGAACAATACCCCCAACCTGTAGTTCCATGATTGAATTATGTAACCCAGTGTATTAATAAGTGATCACTACAATACGCCCATAATGAATATTCATCAAACCAATTTCAGGCAAAAACGAACATGGCAAAGACAGAAAAAAGAGGCAAGAAAATAAACTTCAATAACTGTGAAGTTGAAATCCTTGTCGGAGAAGTAGAGACAAGGCGTAACGAATTCCAAAAAGGCAACAGAGTGGCAGCATGTGGCAGATGCTATTAACTCTGCATCAGCACAGGGTCGCACTGTCGCTGAAATAAAAAATAAGTGGTCAGACATTAAGGTGGATGCCAAAAAACGCCTGGCCTCACACAGGCAGAGTGTGTGTGCCACGGGAGGGGGAAAGGGGGCACCGGAGCTCACCCCTATGGATGAAAGGCTGGCCGGTATAATCGGCGAATCCCTGCTGAGTGCTAGCCATAATAAGACGAAGATTCGTCATAATCATAATGAATATTAATACTAGTTACAGTGTTTCCCCTAGGATGGAGTCATAGCAGCGGTGCTAAGGCACGTGGGCCCAGCATAATGTGAGCGAGAAGCGCGTGGAATTTTTTAGTGCGTGCGAAGTGCGCCCCGCCAATTTGTTTCTATGAGTCTGCCAGCACAAGAAAGGCTCTTGAGGCCTAGTACCAGGGACGGTTCTAGCCAATTTGCTGCCCTAGGCGAGATGTTATATATAAAGAATAAATGAAAAATCTCTACAAAAGACAAATACACTACAAAAACAGAAACGTATTGACATAGGTAATATACGTCAAAATGGCTTGAAATGTATTCAGTATTGTATGAACATGTTTTAATTGGGGGGTGGACGTCACATCCTCTAGGGGGGTATGTCCCCCCGGGAAGATTTTGTTTAACATTTTAAAGTAACATGCTTCAATCTGGTGCACTTTGAGCACACAGAGACTAGAGACCTGATCTAGGGGGTACAACTCTAAAACACCCATATGAAAAAGATCGGTTTACATTTTAATAATCAAATAAGTATGTGAACATAACCAATAACCTACCATAGCCAATAACAAATACATGTAACTTATTTTATTTTTGTTGTTCATTCATATCTTATTTTACCTAGTTAACATTTATTTATTTATGCATATATTTGTATCTCTCCAACTTTAAACGATATTTTTGGTTTACTGTCCTATAGTATACATTGGAATGATTTCAAACCTATTTTTATTTATCCTAATAATTATAATATAGGAGTGCTTTGGAAATATGTGTTTACATAATTTGTAAACACATATTAGTTTGAGACCCACTGAGTTAACTTAGACTAAAATTAACTATCTAAACACTCAGAGTCCCTAACCTCACCTGAGCTGTTGATCTCTCTGTCTGACAGCAGAGGACTCTCCCTCCACCTTGTTGTTGAAACAGCTCCTTATGTCTTTTAGAGCAGCTAGCTAACCAGATGCTAACAACAAAAATACAAGTAACCGGTGCGCACTCTCTCTCTCGCCATACATACACACACCCTCCCGAGCTTGAATGACACACAGAGACCAATTGAGGGCTTTGATTTATGATCGGTATGGAAGTGGCCATGTCGGCAGGCCACAACATGTAGACCAGTGGTCACCAACCTTTTTAAGCCCAAGATCACCGACCTAGGCGAGATCTACCTATTGCAGAATTGAGTGACAAAGACGGCCCAGACAGTGCTTCCAATTTGAGGCCTTTTATATAGGCTAATTGCATCTGAATTACTGTTACAAAGAAGGCTCCATAATCAGCTCACGGCATATAGGCAGGGGTAAAGTGCTATTTGTGTGGGGGGCGGACCTCACCTCCTCTAGGGGGGTCCGGGGGGATGCTCCCCCAGGAAGATTTATTTTTAAATATTGAAGTTGAAAGCATCAATCTGGTGCACTTTGAGAGCAAAATGAAGAGATCTATGGATACATCTCTCAACATCCATATGAAACAGAACTGTGAACAGATTTTCTTTTTCTTTATGGATATTTTACAAATCACTCCCCTTTTAAACGGTATTCTTGTTTTACTGCCATGTAGTATTTCATACCTGTTTTTCATTTATTCTCTTATTGTTTGTATAACTATAATGATCATATGAAGGTGTGCCGCAGAAATAATCTTTTGAATGGGGAGGACTCTCCTCCAGCTTGTTGTGGAAACAGCAGTGTTTCCCATACATTGATTTATTTGTGGCGGGCTGCCACAATTGGATCTCATAAAAACAAAAAAATATATATCTTTTTTTTTTGTGGTCTAATGGATAGTGAGGTGGGCTGATGATCGGAAGGTTGCGAGTTCAAATCCTGCCTGGAACACCACTACTAGTGTGCCCTCGGTTACTCCAGTGAGAATGTCCCTGTAATCGGTCATTGTAAATTGCTTTGGAATAAGGCGTCTGCTAAATGCCTAAATTGTAAATTATATTTTTGGGAGAATAAACCCCACAGATCCTCAACTCGTGTGTTTCACTCATTAACAACGCAACACAGAGCAACAGCAACGTTGTCTACAGTAGCCATGAACTCACATGTATTATCTTATTTGATTGGGGGGGGGGGTGGATGCGTGGACCACCCGAATAGGTTAAGGGGCCATTGGCTTTCCTTGCCGGGGGGGCTCCTTATTATCCGTTAGTGCAGCTAGCTAACCAGATGCTAACATCACGGTCAGGGGCGTCGCCTGGACCTGGAAACATTCAGGGCTTAGCCCACAGTGGCGGCGCTACAGTCAAATGTTCTACTGCAAGACTCCCCACACGCACATACACAATTGCGCCATCTGGTGTCATAAACGTGTGCCTGCATTAGCTTTGTTACGGCAATGGATTGTGGGAGATTCTCATAGCACGTGAGGATCTCTTGAGGGTAAGGTCCCTGTATTATCTCGGTGGACAAAATGTATGTTTTTATTTTATAAGGACAATAACGTACTGTTGTGTTTGTTTAGTTTAATGTTAATTGTTTAATGCTCACAGTCACAGCAACATGATTTTTGTGTGATTGGCTATTTGTTTTATATGATTTATCAACGTGATCATCAATAGCTAATCTGAGCACCAGAACTCAGCTCACGTGTCCTTGTATGCTGTCCATTGAAATGCAGGTATGTGAGTTTTGTACACCAGTTTATTTATGTGTAATGTTCAGTGGCGACTGGTCATTAGGGGCAGGTGGGGCACAGCCCCACCTAGTGTCAGCAGAAAGTATTACAATAATGATTACAACAAAATGCAAAAAATAAATTAAAAAATATATAAAATATATTTTAAGATCATGTTTAATCATCTGATTCGTCTGTACATTGCTGTTTTAGTATGTGTTCTTCTAACTAGTGTCTACAGTGTGCCTATTGAACTGTTTAGAGCCATGTGGGACAAAATCTGATCCTGCCCCTCCCTCTGACTGTCTAAGTGAACGGTGACTGCAAAAACTACACTGCGCATGCTCAGAGTATTTTCCTATTTAATGTATGTGGCAAAAAATAATGACCATAGGGGCAAAGTGCTGCCATCCCCACCATACGTCATCTCACATCATTCAGAGCTGATTGGCTGTAAGTACATGTGCCGCGAAAAGTGTGGTGTGTGAAGAGGAGGAGAGAGAGCTGCAGTGAGGCGTCCTAAAACCAGGAAGTAAGCTGCGCATGGCTTCCCTCGACAAAAAAGCAACGAGATTTCTCCATAGGATTTTAGAAAATAGCTCAAAATAAGATCTGTGGGAAACGTAGCTGTTAGATAAATGTACGTTTTGTTCAGCCGGATAATATCCACATGTCTACCCTATTTTTATCATTTTCGAATCATAAATCTATCGATTAGATTAGATTTATAATAGACTTTTGAAACTACAAGAAGATAAGGAGGACTTTTACAAAAAAGTAATAGAGATTTTTGTCCAGAAGGATAGGTAAATGGACTTCATCTTCAAGTCAAGGTAAGACTGCAATTTTATTGAAAATGGGATCTTACTAAGAGAAAACAATTCAATATTTAAATGATAAAATTACATTTTTTTGGGTATCCTTCTGTTGAACTGTCTGTTTAAAAGTAATTGAAGCATCAGACAAAAAAAGCTTTTGAAAATAATATTATATTTTGATTTAATATATTTGTAAACCTGAAGAGTCGGTGCCAGAGCCTCACCAGCCATGAACCTCTCTGCAGAAGCTTATATATAGACATCTGAGTTTTTTGTGCCCCACCACTTTTGTACATATAGAAACGCCACTGGTAATGTTTCACATTGCTCCACATGATGCCTTGACTACAAAGTCTTCCATGTTTCTACGTTTCTTCCTCTGCGTCACAGTTTCGGGAATATCAAGATCATTGCACAGAGCCTTGGTCTTGTCATAGACCTCATGTGCTTTCTCGTTACTTTGGTAATTTTTCAGTGTTTTCTCAACTGCTGTTTTGTAATCCACTGCCTGCACCAAGTCAATTGTTTCTTTCTGCAGGTATTTGTGCAGGCCCTGAGTGGTTGAGAGCAGTGTCTGGAACATGACAGCATGTAGATGGTACTGAATATTCAAAGCTTGCTTTCCAGTCCCTTTGCTAGAGGGGCTGAAAGGCTCCCTAAAGTCTTGATCAAAGCAGGAGGTCTTTGACATGCCCAGCGAACAAGTTGTTTGTCTCCTACCTCTAGCTGTTTCTGAAATGTTTGCAATCTCTGATGGTGGACAAGAGATGTGGAGAAGAAAGAGTAGAGACACTCCAGGAGATCAACGCAGGTGTGTGAGTTTTGTACACCAGTTTGTATAAGTTTAATGTTTCACACTGCTTGTGAAAAATATACTACCACTATACGATCACTGATGTTTTGTTGTTGACTGGACACTTATTTTGTAAAAGAGATAGCATGAGAGGATCTCTTAAGCAATGCAGCTCCTTTTTATATGCTGTCCATTGAAATGCAGGAAAGTAATCACCAGGTCTGAGTGATCTGTTGCCGAGGGGACACTACACCGGAGTTACATAAGCAGAGATAAAGTGCTATTTTGGGGGGAACTCACCTCCTCTAGGGTCCCCCAGGAAGATTTATTTTAAATGTTGAAGTTAAAAGCATCAATCTTGTGCACTTTGAGAGCAACATTAAGAGATATGGATACATCTCTCAACACCCATATGTCATACAAAATCAAAGAATCAGAATCAGAAACGGGTTTATTATTTAAAAACACTTCATTTTCCAATTAAATCATAAACGATGTCAAATTATTAGAAGTTGTTAGTAATCAGATTAAACAGAAACAAGGGATGGAAGGAGGAAATAATAATCCCTCATCTCTTGCTGTTTGCGGTTGAAATGATCTCTTTTGCTGGCCAAACATGTTGGATGGAAAGCAGTGATGTCTCACTTGCCTTGGCCCTGTATCTGCAGTCCCTAAATCAGTCATGTTACCCATTGACTCTTGTCTGTTCTGGTGTTCCTGTTCATTGTTGTCTCCATTGTCGTTCTTGTCTGTTGTATCTCCTTCTTGTGTGTCCCTTTCTCCTGTTCTCCATCCTCTACTCCGTTTGGCTCATCTGTGATGACTGTGTAGGTAAACACAAACAAGTATGTAAGTCAATCAGTTTCCAGCTCTGTCAAATAAATGAATTTCAAGATACACACATTTGTCTTCATTAAAATGAGTGTCACCACACTGTCACAAAATGTAATACTAACCAATTGAAAATAGTTACATGTACATTGGAAACCTCTTGTAGATATCAATGTTAGAGTAGGTATCTGCCAATAGGACAGAATCATTCCTATACAAATGCAGTTTGAGTAATTCACTTAATATATTCACTTACAACTTTAATATAGTCATTTTCACTTAATACTCTAATATAGTCATCTTTCTGCATTCAAAACTAAGGAAAGCTGTACAATTTGACATGATAATGAGGAAAAAAGGCCTCCGACAATGCAGATCATTTTTTGATCATATCAATTTTAAGATGGGAGTCAAGGCTTAATATTTGGGAGCATAGTGTCCCTTGCCCCTTTCAGGAGCCCCACTGGATTGGCTTTGATCTGAAATATATTTGTCTAAAAAGCTTGTTAGCTGGCTGTCCATCTCATAATGTTCACATAGAAACTAGCTGTCAATAGGAAATATCAATCATAAGAATTATATTTTCATGCAAAATCTGTCACAAAAAGAGGTTGCACATTTAAATGCAGGTGTTGTTATGGCAACGTCAGTGGCCAGACAGCCACATTTACTGCTGCAAATACGTTCAAACATGCTGTCAACTGTAAGGAAATATTTGTATGTATTCATGCAAACTGTGAAGAAGCTTGAAAATGATTTGAGTAAGAAAACTGTGAACTGTTTTTGGGGCCTGTGAACATTTGGTTTTGTGAGGACAAAGGAAGAGGGGGAAGGTGTGGAGTTAACATACAGTCATCTCAGATCCCTGTGATAATGAAGCTGAGCCACTGGGATTGGGGAATTTAAGCAGCCAATCACTGGTCTGGAAGGGAGGCGCAGATAACTCCTCCTTTGGTCAGCGAGGTATTTAGACAGGAACCCCGCTGTGTTCTCTCTCTCTCTTCTCGTGCTGCTTGGACTGGAGGTCTGGCGGCCTGTGGGCAGGAGCCAGGAGTAGGCCAACTCCTGACATTACACATATGATACGATATGGTTGTGTATGGTAATGTATTTGATTGTATTGCATTGTATATTACCATTAAAGTGGATTATTGTTTAACGGTTAAGTGTATGCTTTGGATTTCCTTCATGTAAGATAACAGCTTGTGTAGGGACGCGGGGAGATTTGGAAATGCGGCCTAGTTATCATTTATATCTCCTAACAAATGGTGATCTCGACGTGCCGAATAAACATGAGCTGTGGAAGGATTCAGGCGACCAGACTAGGTCGGGAACAAACACTTTTAGACGCCTCGGACAGAGCCCGGCGTTATAACTGGAGATCAAGGAATGCAGCGAAACGCGGACTTGGTTCGCCTGCAGCCCGCTATAGTATTAGCTAAAGAAATGATGTTGAACAAGGCTTATTAAGCTGAACATCGTCACAATTGTTCTGCTATGTATCGGTACTTATTTTATTTTATTAACGTGTGAATGACAAGCATTAAGAATAACAACAAATAGCTATTTATCTTGCATATTATCTCGTTTGATTATGAATGTAACGTTTATATAGTGGAACTACACTGTTTTATCAAAACCAAAGTGCCACGCAGTAACTTGGTAGGCCCATGCATGTATTTCAGCAGGAAATGTGCAACCTAGATTACATTTACCAACACAGACTATATAGAAATATTTGTAAAAGTTGTTCATGCGTTACTAAGTGAATATGGCATTAACCCTCCTGTTGTCTTTGGGTCGGTTTTCATGTATTTTTGAATAAAGGTTTCCTTTCGGTGATCCAGACAGGCTGGACCAGTGGGTGCTGAACATCCGGAGGAATACATGGACCCCCAACGTTTCTTCTCGCCTGTGCAGTGCACACTTTGAGAGTCATCCCTTCAGCACGGACTCATGGGTACAGATCCTTTTTTAAAAACAAAATAACTTGGTTCCATTTGTGAGTGTAAATTGTTGTTACTAATTAAATACATGTTATACATTATACAATGCTAAATAATTGTTATGGCACAGCTTGCACATCAGTGATGAGTAATGTTCTTTTTATTAAAGGCCAAATTAAGATTTTGCCAGTTAAGTAAAGAAAAATAGAAATCGATTTGTTTGCAAACCATCACATTTCTCTTCAATTTATGCAAAGACTCTTTATCATAGATAGAGAATTGCCATTTCCCCCCACATACTCTATGTTAAAAACAGATGAATTATATTACCTTTTTTTTTACATTATTTTAATAGCAACATTCATTCATCTGTTGTCATCTTATAACTTATTTATCTTAACAGCTATCACTGTAAAAAATAAATGATTTAATTTAATTTTACTATACAATATTTATCTTTACATTCTGTTCTTGCATATGTCTTATTATATTTACGTGTATATAGATTTCTGCCTGCACTAATTTATTATTCTTAATTTAATTTTGAATTTCTTTTATTGTTTTATGTCTTATATAACTGTTGCATTGTTGGAGGAGCTCGGGACAGATGATTTTCATTGCCATTCCCACACTGTAGCCTATGTGCTATGACATAAATCCTTTGAATCTGAATCTTGGAAACACGTAATTGTTGAATGGATTAACTGCATAGTTAACATGTTGGCCCTCTATTGTCTTTTATAATGCACTCTTACATTTAAAACAACATTATTCAAAAGAAAGTTGAATATCTACAGACCTCAAAAAGTTATTTTATGTGTTTTTGTTTATTATTTTTATTAGGGAAGGAGATGCCTGAAAAACACTGCAGTGCCCACCATTTTCTATTTCACCAATGGCAAAGAACAACAGCCTGAAAGGAAAAGCAGGGTGAGTAACAATGACGAGGTAAGTGACACTCCTAGTTCGACTGTTGACAGCAATGAGGAGGTTGCAGATGTCGACCATGGTAGTGGTGAAAACAGTCTTGCTGCTGATCAGAGCAATATCATTATGATACAAGGCATGCCTGAAGAAGCCTTTGTTGTTCCACATGTGGAGCATAATGACATTCCAACAGTCAATGCTTGTGAGGAGGATGTTGGTTTGGGCAGCAGCAGCCAACAAACAAAACAAATTGGAAAACAGGCAGACTCCGCCTCTGTTCACTCTTACACTTGGGCTTTAAACTAAGACGGGTCATACTGAATAGTTTGTGCACACATTTCTAACATGTGATCTTTCTTTCATGTAGGACGCTTGAGGGAAGTTGCAATGCCTCGGCCAATGGGATGTCTTCTCCACGTGAAAGAGATTGAAGGCATAATTTATAACTTGAGACAATTTTCCAAAAGTTATGACTTGTATTGGCTTAGGCAGTAATGGATTACATCGAACACGAATCAAGATCGTATTGAGAAAAATGAAAGTGTAATCCTTAGTTACATAGGAAGAGATGTAATCGGATTAGTTTTACTTTTTTTAATAATAGGGAAACTCAGGATTACAATCTTATTCAAAACCTAAAAAGAGCAGATAGTGGTTGTTGTAAAATGATCAAATGGTATCTCTTCTCTGGAAGCCGTACTGTTCTGGAGGATAATACTTTCATTGTGAATCTCTACACCTACTGCCTGAATCTGCTTTATGGTATTATATCATACATTTTAAGTAAAAAAATCATATTCATATTTCTTCTCTCCTGTGTTTATTTGCATTACATTTGATATTGAAGTAATCCAAAACAAAAAGAAAGTTATCAGGTTACATTACTTTTATATCTTGATACTCACATGAAGTTACTGGTTGTGTTTTTGGCAAGTAGCCCTCCCAAGCCTGTGCATAAGTTATATCATTTTAATTACTGATACAGTTGTTGCACATCTTTAATTTATTTTGTAGTGTACTTAAAGGGATAGTGGAAATTGAACCCGAAATAGTTTCGTTTTAACTTATATACAAGCATAATTACGTACCAAAACAATCACACCTGATTAAAAAAATATAATAATTGCCTTACGCATGTTAGAAGCACTTTATTGCAGCTTCCCCGAACTTTTTTAGAAACGAAATGATCGAGTCAGCCAAACCGGAAGTGAGGAAAACTCAGGAAGACGAAACAATAACAAACCATGTCGTCTATGCAGAATGAACGTGGAAGGGCAAATATACCAGACAAAGAAGAAGGATTGTACGAGGTATCCAGTGATGATAGCGAGTCAGAAACATCCTCTCGGCTTTCCTGCGAAAATGTAGTTTTAGGAACTGAATCTGAATCCGGTTCAGTAAGCGACGATGGTGAGAATATTGAGCCAGACGATGGACCATTACGTCCTTATTTGTTCGAGCCCGAGGTGATGGAGTTAGTTCACGGCATGGGCAATGGCGAGGATGACCAGGACCAGGTGCCAGATGATGCACCCCTACGCACAAATAATCTTGACTGGTAGGTCCCTAAGCATAGCTCACGCTAGGCGCTATATTATATATTGCAAAAGTTGGCATGCATGCACTGTAGGCCTATGGCTATGCCCGAGGATGACTGCATGTAGGGTACATTTCATAACATACCAGGGTCAGGTTAACATAAATTATCTTGTCACATTTATTATTGTATATGTAACAGCCGAGAGGAGTCACGGGCACTGAGGATGTAAGACGTGTTTCTCCGCTGCTCCTGAGAATGTGACTTAATTTCATAAATCCTGCACAATTTTGGTATTTTATTGTTGAAATTAAATAGAACATAAACTAAGGATTCGTCGTACGTGACTTTTGTTAACCAAAACAACCGAAATGTCTTCTGCTCGCCAAAAATCCGAAGCACAGAAAGGAGACCGCAGCAAAACCTCGCCTTTGCCTGACCCGGCTAACGCTACTCGAGGGGTGGCTGAAGCTAACGCACTCGACGCCGAACTTTTACAAAGTATGATGGACTCCCTGAAAGCCGACATTTTTGGCAAAATTGACTCTTTATCTTCCAGCCTACGCTCCGAGATTACCTCTGTCCGAAAAGAACTAAAAGAGTCAATAGGACCATTACAAGCTAAAGTCGAGCAACACGGGCAAACTGTGCTTGAGCTTGAACGAGCTGCTACTGACCATAGCGGCCGGATAACGGAGCTGGAAGCTACAGTTAGCAGGCTAACGGCTCAGGCTAAACATGCTGATGATCGGTGCGAGGACCTGGAGGGGAGATCCAGAATGAATAATATTCGGCTGGTGGGCATATCGGAGGGATTGGAGGGACCTCGTCCTACTGAGTTTATCGCCAAACTACTTCAGGAAATACTTCGCCTGGATGAAAAGCCCCTGCTAGATCGAGCTCATCGTACACTGCGGGACAGGCCCAGAGAGGGAGATGCACCCCGACCATTCGTCGTAAGAGTTCATTACTTTCACATTCGCAATGAGATCCTACGTCGGGCCGGGGAACTGTCTCCCCTCCTCTGTCAGGGTAAGAGGATTTCTATCTTTGCTGACTACACCTCCACCGTCGCTAAAAAACGAGTTGCTTTTGGAACTGTCAAGCGTCAGCTGCACTCATGTCCGGGCATTAAGTTTGGACTTCTCTACCCAGCGGTGCTCCGAATCACGCTGCCGAGCGGAGACACACATCGGTTTGAAGATCCTACAGCTGCAAATGACTTTGTCAATACAAAACTCAAGAAAGCAGTCACTCCAAATGCTGTGTGACGGAGCAGAGCCGGCTCCTTGTCGCACTTCTTTTTTTTGTTCATGACAACTTGGACTGCATCTCCCAGTAAGTCATTGTAGCTTTCCATGATAATTAGTCACTGACAACATGTCTAAACGTGTGACGAACGTACTAATGTTCTGTTTTATTTTGTGCGTGTTTACTCTTGTTTTACCCAGTCACCTTTCTCTTTGGGTAGCTTAGGCTGTGTTAGTAGTAGCCTAGGATGGTAGCTACGACGGAGCGTTTAGCAATTCCTATAAGGTTTGATCGGCGTGTCTCGCATGGGGAGGCACTTCTGCCAAGGTGGGAGGGAGTAACATGGTTCTTTTACCACAACGGGTTGTTCTATATTGTGTGTTTTGGTTTTTTTGGTTGTTTATTTTTTGTGTTTTTCGTGTCGGCTTGGTCTATCAACATTGTACATGTTGAAATGCTGTTATTCGTTATACCTCATTCTGCTAAATATGTTATATTATGCTTCACTCTTTGCCTCTTAAGATGCTTCTATGGTTTCACCTAAATTAATACAACAAGATGGAGAGGGGCTTCAATTTTGTACCTGGAACTGTAGGGGCCTTAACAATCCTGTTAAGCGCAGCAAAGTTTTGCACCATCTCAAGCACCTGGGTGCACAGATAATTTTTCTACAAGAAACTCATCTTAGGGTCTCTGATCAGAGCAGATTAAAGGCCAGTTGGATTGGCCATACCTACCACTCTTCTTTCACGGGGAAATCTAGGGGAGTAGCTATTTTATTGCACAAGTCAATTCCTTTTGTGTGTTCAAATGTGATGGCAGACCAAAACGGGAGGTACTTAATTGTTAGTGGTAAAATTAATTCTACTCCAGTGCTTCTTGTCAATGTATATGGACCAAACTGGGATGATGTGTTTTTTACACATTTATTTTCCATTCTACCAGATATATCCTCACATTTCCTTATTTTGGGAGGGGATTTCAACTGCTGGCTGGATCCTCAACTGGACCGATCATCGACCCGAAATTGTAAGCCGTCTAGGTCTGCCAAGGCAATTCAATCCTTTAAAAAACAATTTGCCATTTCTGACCCCTGGCGTTTTTTTAATCCCTCTGGAAAGGAATATTCATTTTTCTCAAATGTCCACCACACTTTTACTCGTATAGATTATTTCCTCGTAGACAATAGAATTCTTCCTTCTGTTAAATCAATTTCCCATAATGCGATAGTCATATCTGACCATGCCCCAGTCACTATGAGGATACATTTCACAGGGTCTGATAAAAACCGTGCTCCATGGCGTTTCAATAATCGTTTGCTTTCAAATGAAGACTTTGTGGAATTTGTTTCTGGACAAATAGATCTCTTTTAGTATAAACAAAACTCCTGATGTGTCCGCGTCACTGTTGTGGGAGACCTTAAAGGCATACATCAGAGGTGAAATAATTTCTTACAGCGGCTATGAGAGGAAAGTGAGGAGGGAAAGACTTAATAATTTAACGAAACGTATTGCACAGCTGGACGCAATTTATTCTGCTTCTCCTTCTCCAGATTTATACAAGGAGCGCCTCTCTTTACAAACTGAGTTTGAGGTCTTAGCTACGGATCACACAACAGAAATGTTACTGAAATCTAGACATACTTATTATGAACATGGGGATAAGGCTAGTAGATTGCTAGCCTATCAATTGCGACAGACATTGTCGTCTCACCAAATTCCCCAGATTAGGACCTCTTCAGGCTCGACGATTGATCCTAAGAAAATCAATGATGAGTTTAAAGATTTTTACGTATCGTTGTATACTTCTGAAAACACATCCGACTCTTCACACTTGGATAGTTTCTTTAACTCACTCCATATACCCACCGTTCACCCTGACTGTGTTGACGATTTGGAAAGAAATATTACTATTGAGGAACTGGCTACTGCAGCCAAGTGTTAAAACGGGGTACAAAAATACTGGACTCAAATGCGACGGCTCAGATTTTAATGAAAAAATAAAACAAAGTTTTAACAAAAAATCACTCAAGCGAGGACAAAACAAAACTTCTCGATTTTAAACAAAACTCTTCTCTCTGGTTTTAACGCTGGGTCTCTGGACATGGAAGCACACTGAAACAAGACGAACTGGCACAAGACAAAGGGAGACAAGGACTATTTATACATGAGGGAATAGGGACCAGGTGGGAACAATCAGGGGCGGGGCAGACACTGACGAGGACGGAAAATCACCCAAAGTGAGGAATTAAAAGGACCTGAAAGGAAAGACAAGAGGTAAGTACAAAATAAAACAGGAAATGGGAAAACGAGACATGACATGAAATAGACAGACAAGACATGAAGTAACAAGAAAACGTGACTCTACATAGAAACCTTACTAGACTTGGAATTACATACCTGACTAAACATGAAGTGACAGACGTAAAACAAACACGACTAACACAATTGACGAGACACCACAGTACCCCCCCCCCTCTAGGGACTGCTCCGGAAGTCCCAGGCCCTCCTGGATGATCCTGATAAAAGTCAGTGATCAAACTCCGATCTACAATGAAGCTTGCAGGGACCCATTGTCTTTCTTCGGGACCGTAACCAACCCAGTCCACGAGGAATTGTTTCCCTCGACCACGGTTACGGACTCCAAGCAGTTTCTTAACAGTGTAGACAGGACCACCATCAACCATCCGGGGAGGCGGTGGGGGCTTAGAGGCGGGCACCAGAGGACTCTCTCTTACAGGCTTGACCTTCCCCACATGAAACGTAGGATGGACTTTGAGCGACCTGGGTAGACGTAAGCGCACAGACACTGGGTTAATCACCTTAGACACCTGGAAAGGACCCACGAACCTTGGGGCTAGCTTTCTGGACATGACATGAAGGGGTAAGTCTTTGGTAGCCAGCCAAACGCTTTGTCCAGGCCTATAGGATGGAGCAGGTCTGCGATGCCGATCCACCACCTTCTTCATCTGGCTGGCACTGCGAAGGAGAGCACGACGAGCACCTGCCCAGATCCGGCGGCACCGACGGACCATGGCGTGTGCCGACGGGACCGTGACCTCACCTTCATTGGCAGGGAACAAGGGTGGCTGATAACCATAAACACACTGGAAAGGAGTAAGTCTAGTAGCTGCGGTGGGCAGTGTGTTGTGAGCATACTCGACCCACACCAGGTGCTTGCTCCACGACGCCTGGTTCTGGGAAACGAGACACCGCAAACAGGTCTCCAGCTCCTGGTTGATCCGCTCTGATTGGCCATTGGACTGCGGGTGGTAACCCGAAGACAAGCTGACGGTGGCACCCAGGAGATGGCAGAACTGGGGGCCTCGGTCCGATACGATATCCCTAGGAAAACCATGAATGCGGAAAACTTCACGTAACATGACCTCTGCCATTTCTTTGGCAGAGGGGAGCTTGGGTAATGACTTTCCTGTCAGACTACCGTTTGGACAGAGAGCCACAAGCAGGTGGTATAATGTCTGAGACCCTACCTCCACCCTACAGGGATAAAAGCTAGAAAATGTCATGTATGAGTATCTACTAATCCTAGAAGAAAACACATTGTTAGACATGATATTCAGGGAAAAGGAATGTTGGAAATAATAAATGTCAATTATTGAAAATCTTAAACTAGTCAACAAACCATGTTAGTAAACCCTGCTAATAGGAAGCTAAAACATGCAGGAGGAATAGCAGCAGCTCTGGCAAAGAGAATAGGTCCTAGCATGAAAGCACAGAGTGATAATATGATAAGGACTATTAAACTGTCAGAAGAAAAGGTGGTGATCAGATGACCCACAAATACTGGTTGTTTTGCAATGTACTTTGAAGAGAAAACCTAAGTGGGAACTATCAGCAGATATCAAACCCCAACAATATCTTCAAAACTAATATGAGGAAGTTTTTTTGCGAAGCTAAAGCTCAAATACTTTACCAAAATCAACTAAACTATTCTGCTCAATGAAGGAGCTTGCACTTTTGGAAAAATAAAATCTCCCCCTTTCTCTGCTCCCGAGGTGCTGCAGAAAAACCCAGCACACAGGGTCAGAGACAGGGTCAGAAAATCTGAGCAGACCACAGAGCGACCCATTAAAACTTTTATGGCCTCAGCACAGAGAGGAAGATCTGGAGACTGTAAGCAGGCTATCCACCCCCACCCCCACCCAGCACAAGGGGAATAGTGTTCCTCTCACCAAAGAACAAATCACCTCTTAACCAAGTCAGATCTAAAATAGACATAGCTCCAGTTGTTAAGAAAAGAGGGAGATTCAAAAAATTATCATAACACCAGAACAAAAATATCAATATCAAAAAACTGAGAGAATAAGAATGGAAAATGGAAGAGGATGATGTCAGATCCAGATGTGAAGTTTAGGACCACAGGTAGTAAGCCACACAGGGAAACATTGAAACCCTTAAAGAAAACCGCTGCTCCAAAGGTAACACTGTTTACAGAGGGAGTTTGCGAAAAGGTGACCAAGCAGCCACTTGGGCCTTTATAATGAAAACTAATTCAGGTGAAGTACTTTGCAAGCAAAAGGGTGCAATACCAGGTACAGCACAAACTGCTGAGGCAAAGGCCATTTGTTGAGGGACTTCTTTTTGCTAAACAACGTAAAATAACACACATCCGTATTGTTACTGATTATTGTTACAAAGCGGGTAAAGAAGAGCTTAATAACTGGGAACAAAGGCAGTTTACCAATGTGAAAGGTGAAGCACTTACACATGCCCTTCAAGTGAGGGTCTTATTACAGAGTTAAAGGCAGGCATGTACCTGGAGTGGAATCATGTCCGTAGCCATACAGATAAGATCAAATTAGACTATCAGGGAAATAGAGAAGTTTTACCTTGCTTAAAGCCGGGGAAGAGTTAACCACCTGACTTCCATATTCCCTAGAATATGGAAAAAGGGTAGAAGCATTCACGTACCCCCTGAAGAAGCTCCTCAGGTTGTGCGTGAACTACACAGCAGTTTAGGCCATGTGGGCTTAGTTCGAATGAGAAAATATTGCCTCAACAATAAAATACTCATACCAAAACTGCGAATGCACTTACAACACACACGGTCAACATGTCTTCAATGTGCAGAGGTGGATGGGTTCAAGAAAATTCATCCGGAACACCTTAAAATTATAAAGGAAGAACCACTAATCAGTTTTAGTGCTGACATAGCAGGTCCTTTTCCAACCCGCACTCCCAGTGGGAACAAGTATTTCCTTGTGATCTGAGATAATGGAGGGAGTCATAAACATGTCTATCCTCCGACCAGAGCAACTGGAACACAGTGTCTGCTGAAATGGCGGAACATATAAGTATGTTTTTCCTAAAAACTGAGAGAATAAGAATGGATAATGTAACTCACTTTAAAAATAAGAAAGTTTTGTCACCCTTGCAGGATAAAGGGATTCACACCTATCTGGTCGTTACCATATCAGGCGTTAGAGCAGCCACAGAGTGGAGTATACAAACTGTAAAACAAATTGGGACATTCCAATCAATTTGACAAGGCTGAATATATTCCTATATGTATGGAAAAGCTACCTAGGGCAAAGGTCAGGTCATATCGAACTATCACACCTTTTCTGATTAAGTTCAGAAATCGTGTATGGGTGACCAGAAAGGGGCGAAGTCCAGAGAAGGGTTAGCTTAAAATTAAATCAGACGGTTTGGATACAGTGAAGTCAGTCTCTGGGAACGTAGTTTCACTCCAGAAGAGAGGACTCACCCGAGCCAACTGAGTTTAGAATCCAGATAGGAATATGACTGCGGCCTAACAAAATCCACTGTTGATGCTATCAGTCTCACATCACATGACATGTTTTGCACACACCCGTGGCAGTTAATGTGCTTTCTTCCACAGGAGAGGATGGCTTTTTGTGGGATCTTCCCGCAATAATCTAGAATTTGTCTTGGTAAATTCGGTGCCAAGGGATATTTTATAGAGCAAAAGAGGGAATTTAAGTCTGAGTAACAAGTAATAGCTCAAATGCAAAGGATTTAGCAGTAGAACTGTTAGAATCTTTAGTGAATTATGCAAAGAAAGATGGCAAGACGAAACTCTGTCTATTAGCATATGGATCATTGGAGCTTGAATGGAGAATACCTCAGTATCAAAGAGGAAATGGGAAATAATCGTTGTATTATTTTTCTCATTGTTTTTTAATTTTACACTATTAGTTTTCTTTTCAGTTATTTTAATCGTTATATGCCTACACCCTACAACAGTATTCATTTAAATTAGATTTTTTTTTTTTTGAGCACATCTTCCTCCTTCTTTTTTGCTGGTTTTCACACAGCATGGAGGTGCAGGGCTGTCAGGTCGTTAAACTGATAAGAGTAAGTTATGGCCCAGTGCTTGAGAAAACCCTTGGGGAAGTTTTAAACTGAAAACAACTTTTTATGAATCAGAGAAATGATTTATACTTGATCTTAGCTATATTGTTGAGATTAATACCTCAGCAATCTACCAAGAGGATTTGAACCTCCCTAGCAGGGAAACTTCAGTCACAGTGCCTCAAGTGAAGCCAAGTCCTGGACCCAGGAAACCTGTGCAGCATGAAGCCAGCGGCTGAGTCACCTGTACCCCTGCCAGTGGAGGATGATGTTTCTTCCAGCTCTGAGGGACAGGCTGCATCTCTACCCGCTGAGCCACTCCGATCGCAGTGGATTTCCCAAAAAGGGACGACTACCTGATAACTGCATGGTCAGACATCAGACGCCAGGTAGCAGCAGCCCTACCTACCCCTGACACTGGTCCACTTCACTACGTGGGTCCACGTCAGCCACTGCAAGGTCGTAGTCACAGGCCAGGAGAGACGGTAGAAACAGACGACAACAAGTGACGTGCCAAGTCACCACCAGCACCACACTCACACTGCACACACAGGATGCCATGAGCGAGGGCCAGCTAAGCTGTTTCATATGCCTCTGGTTCCTCGTTTGTGCTATCATTGTGTGGGGCCTCATTGACCTTGTCACAAAGTCATGAGCGATTATTGACGAGGTCTAAAAAATCCACAACAACTGTCGACCGAGTTATCTGGCTTTCGTTTGGAGGTGTCATCCAGGGAGGAACCTCAACCCCTCCATGGTCAGGGTCAAGGATTTACATCAGATAGCAACATGGATTTAGGAGTCTACACTGGAACAACAGATACTGTAGGCCCCCCGTTCCTGCAAGTGTCAGGCCGAGTGGGGGTGCGCACAAATCTATGATCATCATGACTCTTTTTACTCGGGTGCCTGACCTGTGATGACGAGAACATTCCAGTGAGGTACTATGTTTTCGGCGTTCTCCACACCAGGTTCATCAAAAGGTCGTCCTGATTACACATGCTGAAGAACTTTTCATGATATTGATGCTTGAAGTTTTACGGATGTAATATGTATGTGTTTTTACGATTTTATCTGGTGCTGTTTGATAACTTTGCGTTTTAAAAAGAGGGTGTTGAGAACTTCAAAGTATGAAGTAAATACTTTAAACGACAGTTAGTTATAAATCATATATGATCAATCATATTCTTGTATGAACCCATAATGAGAATGCTTCTTGATGGTTTTTGAATATGTAGGTATGCTTACAATTTTATCTGTTGCTGTTTGATAACTTTGCGTTTTAAAAAGAGGGTGTTGAGAACTTCATAGTATGAAGTAAATACTTAAAACGAAAGTTAGTTATAAATCATATATGATCAATCATATTCTTGTATGAACCCATAATGAGAATGCTTCTTGATGGTTTTTGAATATGTAGGTATGCTTACAATTTTAGTTGTTGCTGTTTTATAACTTTGCGTTTTAAAAAGAGGGTGTTGAGAGCTTCATAGTATGTTGAATACTTAAAACGAAAGTTAGTTATTATCAAATATAATCAATTATATTCTTGTATAACCCACAATGAAAATGCTTCATATTTTAGGTTTTTCTATATTTACAGCATAAACAAAACAAAGTGGTTTGTTAAGTTGAGTGTAAGGCCTATGATTTATGCCCTGCTCTCTGATAAGAGAGTAGGCAGGTTCTTTCCTCTCCTCTCACTGCAGGGAGGGGGGCTCCAGACTTAAGCAGAAACACATGGAGGCCTCAAAAAGGTGGTTATGTCATAGTCATAGAATATGTCTAGTCATGTTTTGTTTTACACAAACTTGGGAAGGTGTGTCTTATGCCAGAGCCAATAGAATATGTTGGTTGGGTATAGAGGAGGTGTTTGTGGGTTTTCTATCCGGTTTTTTGAGCATATAAAGACTGGCTTTTTTGGATTTTCGGAGGGGAGAGGGGGGGAAACCCCTGGTATACTCTCTCCCGGTAAGCTCTGTCCTTTCAGAGCTGGGTTAGACGGCTCTCGGTAAGGTTTTATGCCGGAAGTTGCTATAACCAACGGAATCCATACATGGGTTTTATGCTGGTAGTTAATAGAACGAACCAGAATCCATACATGGACTTTTGAATGAATATGAATTAAGGTTTTAGATAAAAAATATATAACCCCATTTTGATATGTTTTGTATGATTATAATGTGTTAAAAGGTAAAGACTCTGTATTAGTTTGGACCTATTTTTCTTCAAATAAACTGATCCCACCTTTTGGACTGGGACAACTTAAAGGACATCTGTGCTCTCCTCTCCTGCTTCAAAGGTAAGATTGCACCCTGCCACACACATGTTTAGGTAGGAACACACCCCATTTACTGATACCAAAATCCTTCGGGATCGCTTAAACAGATTAAAAGAGTTGTCTGAATAGAAACAGCAGTTAATTGAACCTGGTTCTTCGGGGAGTTAATAGAGGTGAGATCTTGCTGACGTTTGGTGGATCTGAGCCAAGCAGTAAACTTACATAGACTCAGTAACTTCGGTCGGGTCAATTAGTGAGGTCAGAGTAATTTACCGGAATAAATTAATCGGGGCATCACCTAGAACTCTAAACAGTAGCCATCAGCACTGAGAATGGCAGCATCATCAAAATCCTCGTGGTGTTCAACTATGTAGTCAAACAGATCCTTAAAGGAATGGTATGCTCATGACACTCATTTTTAAATAATTATCATCCGATAAAACAGACCAGTCTCTGCCAGTCTTCTTCTTTTTTTTTTTTTTAATCCGATGACATTATCAGTGATTTTAAACTGATTATATACCGAAATAACATCAACACTGTGGGCGCCACCATTTTCCGGACGTGACGTAAACCATGCGTTTGGTTTTCGAAGACACGTTGATCTCCATGTTATTTACTGTAGTTTCTCTCTTCAAATATGCCTCACTGTATCGCGAAATATTGCCACAATTCTGATAGGAACAATCCACGGAATGCTCGGTTCCATCTGTTGCCAAAAGGTAAGCATAAGAAGTACATTCGGAGGCAGTGGCTAGCGAAATGTGGCCTGCCCGAACCGAAAGATTCCAGTTTTTTCCGGCCCCATAAAATCGTGATTCTATGGCCAGGGACAACGAAGCTGAGTATGCTACACTAGAGAGGGAATCGCTAGCAAGGGTGGTACTACATGCATACATATAGTATCTTATATCATCTTCCCATTATACACACATGCATTTCCAAACATTTGGAATACCTATGTTGCAAATGTATTATCTTTTCAATTTACACACGGCATCTATTGCACGTCTGTCCGTCCTGGGAGAGGGATCCCTCCTCTGCTGCTCTCCCTGAGGTTTCTCCCATGTTCCCTTTAAACTGTGGGTTTTCTTCGGAGGTTTTTCCTTGTACGATGTGAGGGTGCAAGGACAAAGGGTGTCGTATTGTCATACTGATATGTATGGCTGAATTCCCCCATCCAATCTCTTCACATTGGTCAAAACTTCTTCCTCTGCTGACGAGTCCGAACTCAAATACTCCGCCATGTTTCCGTGTGTTGACAAAGTGAACGCATGGATGACGTCACGACCATCACGTGACTACTGAAAATGGCAAAAATGGCGGCGGCCAGACGGAATATAAAGGTTTTGATAAAAAAGAGCTATAAAATCATTATTTACCGGGGAATATCGCTGATTTCTTCAGGGTATGGTTTAAACATAATGTTTCACTAAATACTGAAGTTTTGATTAATTATCTAATGAGTGGACCATTCCTTTAAGAGCATCCTTCTTTTCAAAGACAGTGCACACCAATCTTGATGCAAAATTCCACCTGGTTGGTGCCACTCGTGGCAGTCGCTTCTGGCATATTTCATCAAGCAGCTGCGTTCGTTTTGGTGATCTAGAAAAGAACGCAGCCAAGCCAGAAAGGTGTGAGAAGAAAATTCTGCATTCTTTAATTTTAGCTACACCTTGAGATAAAACCAAATTAAGGGAATGTGCATAACAGTGTATGAAAAGTGCCTGTGGGATATTTTCCTTGACCTTGGCTTGGACTCCGTTCAGCCCCGATGCCATAACGGCAGCACCGTCATAGCACTGGGCTACAAGTTTGTCCATGCATCCATGTTCCTCCAATAAATCAAGGGCCATGGCTGCTACATCCTGTGCCCGTTTCTTCCCTGTCACATCCTCAAATTTGACGAACCTCTCTTTTACACCACTGTCTGTTACAAAACGAAGAACAAACGATAACTGTGCAGCATTGCTGACATCTGTTGTTTCATCCAGCATTAAAGCTACGAAGGGTGCTTTACTGATTTCTTCTTTGATGGTCTCACCCATCACTTCGGCCACAGCACTTATCAAGTCGTTCTGTATTTGACTCGAGGTTCCAATGAACACCTTAGAAGTGGACAAATGGTAGTGCAAGTCTGGATCATATTCTGCTATGAAAGTAAGCAGCTCCAGGTAATTACCTCGATTGGCTGATTCTCTGCTCTCATCATGGCCCCTGAAAGGTAACTCCTGTTTCCCAAGGAAAATCACACAGTGGATCAGACGTTTCAAAATATCCCGATTTTTGTTCACCTTTTCGTTGTGAATGATCGTTTCTCTACGTCTCTGTTCGTCCAGCTGTAGATCAATCCTTGTGTCTCCAAAAGTCTTCATGGTGACCGTTGCCTTAAGATGCCCTGCTGTGTTTTGGTGTTTTTGTGCAGCCTTGGTTAAACAGCTCAGATTGTCGTAGACTTTCCAATTCCATGCCCCCTTTTCGGTCCCAAAAAGCAAGCACTCCCAGCAGTAGAGCCTTTTGTGACTAACTGAGCCCGTAAGCCACGGGTATCTTTCCCAGTTGCTAGCCTGGAAATGGCGAACATAGCCTTTAGCAACTTGATTCAGCTCCAGATTTTCAGGCGTTGGGCGCCCTTTTTTTACAATGTCCGTCTTTTCAGTGAATTGTCGTCTTGAAAAAGGAACCGACAATAATTCCGCAACATCTTCTTCACCTGTTGCCATGTCAACGTTAAACTGAATAAAACAGAAAATGAATTATTACGTCCCATCAATAGTATATCCTGTGTCTCGCACCTGTCAGAACTAACGGGCCTTCTAGCATACCCTGCACCGTGGGAAACTCCGAAAGAATACGCCCATTGGCTACAAATCAATATATGATTGGTTGATCAAACTGTCAATCAGAGTGTTCGCTCTCATTCAGTTCAACGACCAGGGCCTTCTATCAAGGATACAGAATACCCACAGACGCAGAAACAGATCTGATTGGTTGCATTTCTTTTCTAAAAAATGCGTAGTGCAAGGTCCGAGAAGGACAAACAAAACCACGTAACACTGTTTATTACAGATCAACAGAGATACGATTCTCATTTATAAAATGTATTTACATTTTATTAAATTGTATTTATATAATTAAATCGATAAATGTCTTTTTTTATCTGAGTTATCAGGGTATTCTCTGAATACCTTGAAGGCCCTGACGGTTCGCCACTGGCTTACATGTTGACATAACTTGTAAGTTTACTGACAGGTACATACCTTGTTCACCTGGCTCAGGTGGTGGCTCTGGGGTTGTTGTGTGAGCCATCACTTGAGAATTGCCGTCTTTTTTATTAAAGAAATGTCTAATGTCCATCTTCAGAATCTCCGCGTCCGGGGCTGACAGTTTAAAGTTTAAACATTGTCACAGACACAGAGGAGAGGTACGTACCTGTCAGCCAATAAAACACGTTTATTTCCATGCAACTCTCTGATTGGTCTGGTGGCGTCGTCTTGCGTCTGTGTTGCATTCACTGAACATGGGAAATTACAATTCTGCCGTCCGTCCTATAGGTAAAGTAGGTTAATGTATAATATTATTGAGGGAGAATTTGTCCGGGGCTAAAGACAAATGTCCCCAGGCGACGCCCCTAATCACGGTCCCTCTCTCTCCCTCTCTATCACACTAAATGCGCTCTTGCAACACACACACACAGAGCCGAGTTTGAATGACACAAGCACACGTGTATTTCCATGCAACTCTCTGATTGGTCTGGTGACTTGCCTCTGTTGCATTCACTGAACACGGGAAATTGTAGACCTGCCGTCCTCTCTTGTGTCATGAGGTTCACGTAAAGCACGGTTAATGTATTATATTATTGAGGTGTCTCAAATATACGTCAATCAAGTGGCACCTGCTAACGGGGTGGTGGATGATAGGTTTACATCTAAAAGCGTATTTTTCAAACATTTTAATTTTATTTTTCTTTCTTTTGTTACTTTTCTTTTGAACGGTCCGCGATCTACCCGCACCACACTTGCGATCGACTGGTTGGCGACCACTGATGTAGACAGACAGTCACCCTCTGTGAGGCAGAGTCAGATCCACATTTGCGCAGCGTTGCGTTCACAATACATCATTTAAAAAAAATCGCCAGACCAGCAGGCCACTTTTCATTCATTTCATTTCAAACCTTTATTTATTCAGATTGGTCCCATTGAGATCATAGATCTCTTTTTCAAGGGAGACCTGCAGCACTTAACAGGCCAGGCCATCGTGAAACCTCCAGATCCTCCCGATGGCCAGTCCGGGCCTGCCTATTACATACAGTGGCAATGTCTCAAGATTTAGCAAAATACACCTTTTTGAACATACAGTAACACAAATACTAAAAATCCACATAACAATAAAAAATCAAAAAGGGTCGGCACTTATTATTATTTATTAAAAAAAAGAAAAATTATCATTATTTATAAAAGATAAATAAAAGCGCCGCCGCTATTTGTATATATGTGGGAAACACTGAGTTATATGGCTTCCTTTTTACTCTATATGGTATGTAAGGCACCTAAAGCTGAATCTTTGTTAACCCTTGTTGTAGCCTACTACTGTTAAAAGTTATTATCGATCATTGATTTTAGACCATGCAAGCTTTTTTAATCACATAAACGTATATAGTTGCACACCGAGGTGTGCCCGTCACCAGACACACAGGATAGCCTACCTCAGATGTAACGTAATGTTCTTCCCTTTTTAGAAATTATAGTAAACCGAGTGCAATTAAGCTGGGTTTTCACATGTATGTACAAACAGTTGGGGCTTTGTTTACAAATGTGGTTTGTGTTCCAGCTGCCGATCAGCTGTGCGCAGCGGCTCCACTGCACCATGTGTGTCTCAACCATAGACTGTATATGGTCTCAACGCCACCGCAACAACTCGACCCACCACTTCAGACCCGGCGGCAGACATACGTCTCTGGGCGGGCATTTGATGTACCAGGGCGGGCCCACCCCGAAACTTACATTTCCCGGGAAAACTGAATTGTGAAAGAGCTGACATGCTGAAAACCCAACGCCTGCAGGGGGGTCTGGGGAGATTCTCCCCCAGGAGATTTTTTGAAATACTAACATAAAATACACATTCTGGTCCTCTCTTGAGAAGAAAAATAAATAAATCTATTACTACACAACATATTTAAAAAAAAATGAATGCCATTTCAGTTTTTTGTTACTTTGTTCTGAAAGCTGAACCTGCTGCTCCTCACAGAGAGAAGAGGGAAGAGGCTGTGTGAATTACTTTACATTGTGGATAAGGGTTGATAGCCCCCATTGTTCCGTGTGTCAAAATGAAAGACAGCCCACACATCAATCATCAAACCGTGGGGTCTTATTTAATTACGTGTTGATTTCTATCAACACGTAAATACAGCAAAAATATTCTCCGTCGGGACTTCCTGCAACAACACCACGTCGTTATCTTGATTCTGATTGGCCAGAAGACATTATCAAAGATGTTCTATTGAGTAGATGATCACTACGTGACAAAAGTTTTCAAACCGTTTCTAGTCTTCGGTATTTCCAGACAAGTGACTGCTGAAAACAATCTTACTAATGGCGCGTTTCCACTGCAGCGGGTAGCTCGCCTTAAGCGTGCCGAGCCGTGCGGGGCCCGTTTTTGGTTGCGCTTCCACTTGGCCTTGTTTTGGCCCGGGGCTACTTTTTCACCTTTTTTCTGGCCCGATTAAATCGTGGTTCTAGGGCCAGGAACAACCAGGCTGAGTCGGGCTGAGTATGCTAAACTAGAGAGAGAATCGCTGGCAAGGGGGCTACAACTACAACAAGATGAACATATTTGACTGTGATTTAATTGTAATACACGTTTCAAAATGATGCCGAAGTAACAACATACTGATACCGGTTAGTAAAAACCATGAATTAATGCTTTGACAAGTCTGCAGACAGACGGCAGGCGAAAAACTCTTTTAAAATGCGTGCTTTCTAAATGGAGCTTGGCTAAGCTAACGTTATATATGCTCCGACCGTCCACACTCACAACAACGGCCTATAAAGACATAAATAAACCAGCGACTGTATTCGCCATGACACAGGCAGTCTGTGGTTTGTACTTGTTTAACGTTTGTCTAGTTTCTGAACAGATATGAAGAGCTGTGAGCTCTGAGTGCTAAGAGCTAACGGCTGTGTTGTTTTTTGGGGCGCTCATTGAAGATGACGTCACGGCTCCGCCTACACTGCGTTACTATAGTAACTGCCCCAGTTCCTAAACTGTAATGGAAGCGCAGCATTAAAGTGAGCCGGGCCTAATAAGGCCTAACCAAACCGAGCGAGGCCTGCAGTGGAAACGCGCCATAACTGCTGTCTGTGCAATTTACTCCGCGCGAGTTGGCGGACTTTATTTAGCTTACTTTAAAATCATTTTTCATGGTGGGGCTAAGCCATTTATTGGTATGGCTGTAGCCTACCCAAGTATACCCTGGCGCCGCCACTGAACATAATAATAAAACAATTAAAATGTTGTATTCAGCCCTGATTAAAACAGCGGGCCCAAATCCTGGATGGCCGGGCCAAATCCTGGATGGGCGGGCCCGGCCCCATGGGGCCCGCCCATGACGCCGGGTCTGCACCACTTAAATGAAATAAAACAAATGTGTTGTGTTAAATCAGCTCTACGATTATCCAAATATATGGTGTTCTTAGTTTCCATAGCTCCTGTGTTTTACGAGCGACTTATCAAGTCTTGGCAAACGGCATAAAACACGATTAAACGTGATAGTGTAGTGCCGAGAGACGGGAGTCGGAGGCGGGGTATCAAAGGTACAAGCTAGACTTTTATTTTACAAATGTAAACAACTTCATGCCCGGGAAGCGAAGTCCGGCGGAAACAGGAAGTCTGGTTCACTAAAATGTCCGTGCGGAACAATACCTCTATGGAATGCCATTTAAGCCAATATTAAATAAATAAATATATACATAAATAATTAAATAAATACATATATATATAAATATGCCTATGAAATAAATTATAAAATAAATAAATTAGGCAATACATATGTATACATGTACATTTAAATACACATTTATTTATTTCATGGGACTTTTATTTCATAATGACACATTTATTTATTTCAAGAGACTCGTATTTCATAATGACATATTTATTTATTTCAGATGACTTGTATTTTATAATGACGCGTTTCTTTATTTCAAGAGACTCGTATTTCATAATGGCTTATTTCATATGACTTGTATTTCATGATCAGACATTTCCATTCGTTATATGCAAATGAACGGGGCGTGGTTAGCTCACAGGTCCAGAGACCCAGACCAAAGCAACAGCACCACACTGGCTACTCGAGAAGAGCAAGAAAATGGAGCAGAAGGACTATAAGGCAAACTACTAAATGAAAATAACAACATGGAAGACGTCGGTGGGCTCCAAGACTTAACTGGTTCTTATCTGGTCTGCTCTGGTCTTATCTGGTCCGCCCAATGCTGCTCTTCTGAGAGCAACCGCTCTGACAGCTCTCTCTAGTCTCTACTGGGAAACAGCTAAAAGTCCTTCTGGAGGTAAGCAACGCTACACAATTACACCCAGTCTGAGAGTAAAATATGTCTCGAAGGTTCGTTTTGCTTTCTGACAACGTTAAGTTAATGTTAACGTAACCTTACGTTTGCTAGGAGGCTATCGTTACGAGCTAGCTGTCTTAGCTAACAACAGTTAGCAGCTAACGTTTTCTGCAGTTTGTGTTGCCCCTGAAAAACGTGATGTAGTTATTTAAGGGTATGTTAAATTAACGTTATTTTACAAGTTGAGAGAGTTAAGTTGTGTTTAAAATCGTCAATGTAATGCACGTTAGAGGTTTTGTGTTGGACATGAAGTTAGCTAACGTTAGCTAACTCCACCAGGTTAGCATGTTAAGCTGTACTTTCTGTGGCAGCTAGCCTAATACAAAGAGGGGTTTTGTGCTTCATTGCAAACTTTTCTTTGTTAAAGGAATGGTCCACTCATTAGATAATTAATCAAAACTTCAGTATTTAGTGAAACGTTGTGTTTAAACCATACCCTGAAGAAATCAGCGATATTCCCCGGTAAATAATGATTTTATAGCTCTTTTTATCAAGACCTGTATATTCCGTCTGGCCGCCGCCATGTTTGCCATTTTCAGTAGTCACGTGATGGTCGTGACGTCATCCATGCGTTCACTTTGTCAACACACGGAAACATGGTGGAGTATTTCAGTTCGGACTCGTCAGCAGAGGAACAAGTTTTGACCAATGTGAAGAGATTGGATGGGGGAATTCATCCATACATATCAGTATGACAATACGACACCCTCTGTCCTAAGACCCTCACATCGTACAAGGAAAAACTTCCGAAGAAAACCCCCAGTTTAAAGGGAACATGGGAGAAACCTCAGGGAGAGCAACAGAGGAGGGATCCCTCTCCCAGGATGGACAGACGTGCAATAGATGCCGTGTGTAAATTGAAAAGATAATACATTTGCAACATAGGTAGTCCAAATGTTTGGAAATGCATGTGTGTATAATGGGAAGATGATATAAGATACTATATGTATGCATGTAGTACCACCCTTGCTAGCGATTCCCTCTCTAGTTTAGCATACTCAGCTTCGTTGTCCCTGGCCATAGAATCACGATTTTATGGGGCCGGAAAAACTGGGGGGAAATACACACTAGCCGGTACTACGCTATATGGAAAGGCCACCAAAAACTGTCCTGGACGCTAAAACGGGGCTAGCCGCTGCAATGGAAATGCGCTATAACATACCTTATTCTTACTCCGAGCACTACTTCTGCTCCTCCGTCGCTTCACACTTGCAGAGGGCGATTTCTCTACTGGCCGAACTGGTGTCCTGGTCGGTGATGACACCAGAAAGACCGATGGTACTGCATCTCCATTGAGTAATGGTTGTTCTTTAAATCCCATGTTATGTTTGATCATACTCTCAGAGTAGTCGTCCGGAAATGTGAAATGTTCGCTGCATACACGAGCCTGTGGATCTCTCGGTTCGGGCCGGCCACATTTCGCTAGCCACTGCCTCTGAATGTACTTCTTATGCTTACCTTTTGGCAACAGATGGAACCGAGCATTCCGTGGATTGTTCCTATCCGAATTATGGCAATATTTCGCGATACAGTGAGGCATATTTGAAGAGAGAAACTACAGTAAATAACATGGAGATCAACGTGTCTTCGAAAACCAAACGCATGGATTACGTCACGTCCGGGAAATGGCGGCGCCCACAGTGTTGATGTTATTTCGGTATATAATCAGTTTAAAATCACTGATAATGTCATCGGATTAAAAAAAAAAAAAGAGAGAGAGAGAGAGACTGGCAGAGACTGGTCTGTTTTATCGGATGATAATTTTTAAAAAATGAGTGTCATGAGCATACCATTCCTTTAATCTACCTGAAACTGCAGGGACAGTTTGTTTCTACTCAACTATACAGACCATTGTTGAGGAGATTCAAAACATACTGTACATGAGTTGGGTCCAACATATACCTTGAGTAATGTTACTTTGCTGCTAAAAATGAAACATCATTATCAGATGAGGACATCACCAAAGTGTGTGAGCCTGTCAGGGGATTTGATCTGTTCTCTGCATGTCCTAAACACTGCTCTGGTATTACTTATCTTGTAACATGTAAGTCTCCCGCTCTGGTCATCTTTCAGGCTTTGCATTTGAACTCCTATGACTGGTTGCGGACTTGAAGGGAACGCCTTCCTGACATCCAGGAAAAAGGTGAGATTCTAATACATTTGAATGCCAAAAGCAAGTTATTGTTTTTAACTTTTTAAATATGATTGTTTTGGGGCATTTCAGTTTTATTGGACAGGCAGTAGAGATCTACTGGAAACAGTGGAGAGGGAGGAGATGATATGCAGCATACGGCCAGCCGGATGGTTGCTGCTCCGTGTGGAACGTGTCCGATCAGGTAAAGCACGTTGGTACCCAGTTATTTATGGTGTTGAGTTTGAATTTAGCTTTTGGAATGTAATTTCCAACTGTGCATTGTAAAGACTGAAAAAACAGCCTCAGGTTAAGCTTGACATGATTTGGTCTTTCCCTTTAAGAAGGTGTTTGTCCTCCTGTGCTGTCTTATTTCCTTATCTTTCTTTCAGGTGTAACATCTACCAATGGTTGTACATGACAGAGACCTCCTCCGCCTCTTTGCTGTCTTACTAGTCAATCCTTCTGATCAGGTCCTTTCCTAAATAGTGGTAAGTTTTACAGTTCAGTGTACGTTAATTTAGTAACTTAATGCTTTACCGCTGTTGAATAAATCCTATATTGCTAGTCATTTTATTAAAACTACGATTTGTAAACTTTTTGATTCCAATTACAATAATCTTTTTGTTATAATTGTAAAACATATCTTAACATCCATCAGCAATCAATACAACAAATCATCCAACACTAAATAGAAGAAATCTGGACCTATTTCTTTTGATACAGCAGCATGTGTTGGGACTGCTCATTGATGTCATCAAGAGCCATTGAGTCTACCTTTTGTAGTCGGCCTCTCAGAATGTTTATCATTTATTTGTATTTTAACATTCCTATAATAATTAGTTTATTTATTGTTTTGTTCTTTATTTTTGTTGTGAGAATCACTTTGCAATTATTGTGTAAGTGCTATATAAATAGTTATACTAATATTATTGTTGTTACTATTATTAAGAATGTCTTCTTTGTTTTCTTTATTCATCGCTGCAGAAAGGATCATGCCAGCCCACATCAAACACCTGATCAAGAGCTTGTGAACCTCCCTGCTGCAGACGCCTGTGTGATATTCCACTCTGACTGGAACCCTCAAAATGACCTGCAGGTACGATATATATATATATATATATATCTGCTCTGTCCATCCTAAAGATAGTTCAATAGGGCTACAACAACAACAACAGTCTTTCCGTTTATTCCCTCGGTTCTTTAAGTGTATATTATTTTCCCACTTAATGCTTAAAAACGTTGAACAGCAGCTGCACATGATGCTCTTTTGACCCCTCTTTTAATTTTTTATTTCAGGCTCAAGCTCGGTTCGTCATCGTTTTGGCCAGTCTAAGGCGGTGAAGGTGTACCGTCTGATCACTAGAAACTATGAGAGGGAAATGCTGGATAAAGCTAGTCTGAAGCTCGGGCTGGACCGTCCCGTCCTGCAGAGCATGAGTGGCAACAACAACGGGGTGAGAAAAAGAAAATCTGTCATATTTCTAGATGCCAAGTCATGTTTGGGTCAGTCGCTGTTGCAGTACGCTTAGTTTATTTTCAAAAAGAGTTTTCTAAATCCACTTGTGTAAATGTCTAAAAAGTGTAAAATGTGTAAAAAGTATTTCTGGGCCAGTCGACGTCACAGACTGATAAGGAAATTGTAGTACCGCCGTTTGGACACAACGAATATTTTCCTCAGAGTCCGGCGCACTTCCTGGGGGCTTTGTCTTGAGGTGGAACATGCTTGTTGCCAATAGTGCAAAAAGAGTTTAGCATGTAAGGGCGGTAACACGAGCTATTTGTCTAAACATTTAGCAAAAGTGCTCCACATTCAGACGGAGGAATGCACCGGACTGTCTTTCTAGTAGCTCTGTAGCCCCATGCACGAGTAACGTTTCCACGTCAGGTGTTCTGTATGCTAGCAGCAACACACAAAGTTAACTCAATGATACAAACATGGCTTAATGATTAGAGGTAACTGAGTTATTTATTTTGTTAAAGTTTCAGCTATTCTGTTTACAGTTCTGTCATCACATTATTGAATATGATTTGTTAAAACATTGTTGTTTCTTATTTTCAGTTTGCTTCAAGCTGTGGCTGTACGAGAAAGACGTGGAGGACCAAGAGATGCTGGCCAGATTGGCAAAGACCGGAAGATACATAATAGAGAAGATAATGGGAATTAATAAGAAAAAGAAAAACATTTTTTATAATTTCTATGTTGCTGTTTACATTTTGAATTATATTTGTTATTTTTAAATCAAATGCATCTATTTTAAATCTGTGTATCTACCGTCCAATTGTTTTTCTTTATTAAACACGTAAACGGAAGAGCGTTTGAGAGGCCTTTTTGCTTTTTACCTTACTAAATGGTCAGTGCAACGGGGGGGCGGGGCGAAACTCACGGAAGTGATTTCAAAACAAAAGCGGTGATAATATTATAAACAAAGGGAAACGAGGTGAATTTATCGATCACAACGAAAACGGCCAAGACACATATTGAGCCCAGAAAATGGATGTTACTAAGGGCTGTAAATATAATAAGCCTATGTCTAAAATGGACAACATTGTTAGGAGATTTAAACTATAGGCTACAGCGATTCTACACTGCGGTCAACTCAGCCGTCTCTCGCGTTTTTTATCTTTCAAATCAGCTGATCTTCATTCCTGCTATATTTGACCAGTGATACAAATATGTTTTACCACAAGTTCTTAAGGAAACTGACACTGTTGGACTCGGTACTATTTTGACTTCTACCAGAAATAAAATGAAGTAGCCTACTTTTGCTGTGTAGCTACTTTGTGAGTAATCCTCTGTCAGAGTCCCCTCCTTAGTAGGCTACATAATGCATGTTTTCTGCTATCTTTGATGAATGATAAAAATATGATTTTACCATTAGTTCTTAATTAAATTGATACTGTTTGACTTTGTATTATTTAGCCTGCTACTTACAATACATTGAAGTACTTTTACTGTGTATTGTTTGAGGAATACTCTGTCAAAATCCGGCCACTTCTGCTAAGTTTGATGAGGGAATTATTTTGTGTTGCCATTAGTTCTTCGTGAGATAATTGATCCTGTTGGACTCAGTACGACTGAAACTACCCCCACAAGTACTATGAAGTACTTACTGTGTACTTTTCCAACAATCCTCTGTCAATGTCCCCTCCTGAGAACAAGAATGCATGTTTCTCTGCTATTTTGAATAAACGTTAAAAAAAACTTTCTTCATGAGACTGATATTGTTGGACAGAGTATTTTAAGAGGATGGTAGACTTGATACCAGCAATACTTCCAGTCAGTACTCCGGCAGCAGCATTTTTACCCCTTGGAAAGTCTTTAGAGTCTGGCCTGGATAGCTGGTCTATCCTTCAGCACACTGACACACTCTGTCACTCTTGTTGGCCTCTTATGAAGCTGCTGTCTTTTAATATATGATTATTTCTCTGCTCCTAGTTCATTCCTCGCAAATTCTGCACAGAGAGTGCCCTAACTTACAGCAGTTGAAAAGATTTGTGAAAGGATAAATTCTTCATGGGCTTCAATGGCTTTAGTAAAGGGTGTTTTATGGTTGCTTGTATTATCCTCAGATAGTGGTTTGTTTAAATAACTAGTGACATTTTATAAATATTGCAAAAAATGGCTACAAAATATATAACCTGGCCGGCTTAGCCAGTCTGTATTTCTTCAAGCACCACAAGATTCATAGTTTATAAAGTACAATTCTGGGTCATTGATTGTGTCATTTCTCCAAACACATACAGTAAAAATGGTGCAGGAAAAGGACTTTACATTGTATTATACTTAAAGACAGGACTATTCAGTTAAGAGAAGAGAAAAAGGAAAGCAAATTGTCATAATGGGTGATGTAACCTTAAACAAATCAAATCAAGTTTTATTTATATAGCACATTTATAAACGATTTTTGGTGGAGCCAAAGTGCTGTACATATAATCAAAATAGCCTACAGTAGAGACACTTTACAGCAAATACAACAGCACAGATTGTTCAGAATATCAGTATGAGAAAAACGACACCCTCTGTCCTTAGACCCTCACATCGTACAAGGAAACAGTTCCGGAGAAAACCCACATTTTAAGGGAACATGGGAGAAACCTCAGGGAGAGCAGCAGAGGAGGGATCCCTCTCCCAGGTCGGACAGACGTGCAATAGATGCCGTGTGTAAATCCAAGAGATAATACATTTTACAGCGTAGGTAGACCGAATTCAAAATGTAAACAGCAACAAAGAAATTATAAAAAATGTTTTTCTTTTTCTTGTTAATTCCCAATCTGGCCAGCATCTCTTGGTCCTCCACGTCTTTCTCGTACAGCCACAGCTTGAAGCAAACTGAAAATAAGAAACAACAATGTTTTAACAAATCATATTCAATAATGTGATGACAGAACTGTAAACAGAATAGCTGAAACTTTAACAAAATAAATAACTCAGTTACCTCTAATCATTAAGCCATGTTTGTATCATTGAGTTAACTTTGTGTGTTGCTGCTAGCATACAGAACACCTGACGTGGAAACGTTACTCGTGCATGGGGCTACAGAGCTACTAGAAAGACAGTCCGGTGCATTCCTCCGTCTGAATGTGGAGCACTTTTGCTAAATGTTTAGACAAATAGCTCGTGTTACCGCCCTTACATGCTAAACTCTTTTTGCACTATTGGCAACAAGCATGTTCCACCTCAAGACAAAGCCCCCAGGAAGTGCGCCGGACTCTGAGGAAAATATTCGTTGTGTCCAAACGGCGGTACTACAATTTCCTTATCAGTCTGTGACGTCGACTGGCCCAGAAATACTTTTTCCCATTGACTAACATGGGGAAAGAGACGTCTGTAAATCGGTGGATAATTTTTTTGAAACTAAATAAACTACCCAGTATGAACTATTGTATAGCCCTAGAATCATTAAGTCCTTAAAGCTGTAAAATGCACTAAAAGCCGAATCTAGATTTATTCTCTCTCTCCATTCATTCTAGTGAGCCGAGAGTGTGTGCTCGGGGGGGCGGGGCTTAAGGGGTGCTTAGTTCTCTCCGCCATGTGTTTGTGTGCGCACGCGCGTGTGTGTGTTGCATGCATGTAGCAGGTTCTGTGTGTAAACTGCCCACCCCCTCGCACACCGACAGGGGAGAGAGATCTCTCGTCTGGATTGGAAAGATCGAAAATAAATCATAGACGCACTTTGTAGTCTTATTGCATATTAGAAACGGAGTTGGCAACAGTAAGACTGCGATATAATGTTTATGTAGATATAATACATATGACATCTATTTTTTAAATGTCTCCAGCACCGATAAAAAGATCGATAACGTTGGACGTTAACGGTACCACGGTCTTTCATAATTCAGCCCCGGGGCCCATTTAATACCAGGGCTCGGTACCCATCCCTAGTTTTAATTATTACATCATCAATATTACATTTCAAATAACCAAGAACTTGGTGTCTCAAAAGCTCAAGTGGCTAGTGCTGCTATGAACATACCTGGTGATGGTGATGATGGTGGCTCTTCGCTGCAGGATCTGGTCCATGTCCTCCTAGCAGAAGCGATGGCCTTCGTCGTTCTCGTCCATGATGGCGGCGTAGGCTCCTTTCCTCAGCAGGTCCTCGATCTCCTTCTTGGAGAACTGCTGGACCGGCTAAAGGCGACGCAGAGAGACATTTACACAAGTGGATTTAGAAAACTCTTTTTGAAAATAAACTAAGCGTACTGCAACAGCGACTGACCCAAACATGACTTGGCATCTAGAAATATGACAGATTTTCTTTTTCTCACCCCGTTGTTGTTGCCACTCATGCTCTGCAGGACGGGACGGTCCAGCCCGAGCTTCAGACTAGCTTTATCCAGCATTTCCCTCTCATAGTTTCTAGTGATCAGACGGTACACCTTCACCGCCTTAGACTGGCCAAAACGATGACGAACCGAGCTTGAGCCTGAAATAAAAAATTAAAAGAGGGGTCAAAAGAGCATCATGTGCAGCTGCTGTTCAACATTTTTAAGCATTAAGTGGGAAAATAATATACACTTAAAGAACCGAGGGAATAAACGGAAAGACTGTTGTTGTTGTTGTAGCCCTATTGAACTATCTTTAGGATGGACAGAGCAGATATATATATATATATATATATCGTACCTGCAGGTCATTTTGAGGGTTCCAGTCAGAGTGGAATATCACACAGGCGTCTGCAGCAGGGAGGTTCACAAGCTCTTGATCAGGTGTTTGATGTGGGCTGGCATGATCCTTTCTGCAGCGATGAATAAAGAAAACAAAGAAGACATTCTTAATAATAGTAACAACAATAATATTAGTATAACTATTTATATAGCACTTACACAATAATTGCAAAGTGATTCTCACAACAAAAATAAAGAACAAAACAATAAATAAACTAATTATTATAGGAATGTTAAAATACAAATAAATGATAAACATTCTGAGAGGCCGACTACAAAAGGTAGACTCAATGGCTCTTGATGACATCAATGAGCAGTCCCAACACATGCTGCTGTATCAAAAGAAATAGGTCCAGATTTCTTCTATTTAGTGTTGGATGATTTGTTGTATTGATTGCTGATGGATGTTAAGATATGTTTTACAATTATAACAAAAAGATTATTGTAATTGGAATCAAAAAGTTTACAAATCGTAGTTTTAATAAAATGACTAGCAATATAGGATTTATTCAACAGCGGTAAAGCATTAAGTTGCTAAATTAACGTACACTGAACTGTAAAACTTACCACTATTTAGGAAAGGACCTGATCAGAAGGGTTGACTAGTAAGACAGCAAAGAGGCGGAGGAGGTCTCTGTCATGTACAACCATTGGTAGATGTTACACCTGAAAGAAAGATAAGGAAATAAGACAGCACAGGAGGACAAACACCTTCTTAAAGGGAAATGGAAACACTTTTCAAACTGCTTTCCATGCGACAATATTACCATTAGGAAATGTATTGATCTAGTCTATTTCCAATGTAAACGATCGAGATACGCGAATTTACTTTTTGAAATACGTGCCTAATGACCATGGGCGCTGCCATTGCTCCGGGACTTTTCCAGTGACGTCACTGATTGGGTACGGCTTCCTGGGCCAAAGCTCAATAACAAACAACATGGCGTGCAATGCACCAGTAGTTTACATTACAAGAAAACGGTCGTCGTCAGGAGTTTATTGTATTGCCCCAGGCTGCACAAATGGATTTTATACAAAGAAGGAAGAAGTACATTTCCATAGGCTGCCACTAAAGGATGAGAAGCTGCTCAAAGTCCAGTCTGGATGCCTGGTTCAATACAAAACATTGGATTTGAAGCCAGGATCTGTTCCCACAATATTCGATTTCTCAACGTATGCAGTCGGGAACACCGACCGTCCCAGCACGTCGGCCGCGCAAGACAATGACAGTGTCAACAAACGTGAAGTTCGAGCCACCAAACGAGTTGCTTCAGCTGCCGAGAGAGAGGTAAATATTGCAGCACTACCAGATTACTAGCTCACACATGTATTTACTGACACAGTGTGACCTTATTAATTAACGCAATCGCGTCCAAACTAAATGGTAGCTATTATGACGTACAATAGAGAATTGGGGGTGTTCTATAGCTCAACTAATTAAACTGGCATACACACGCTCATCTGTCGAAAACAGCCCTAAAAAGGCTAGTATTGCTATTGATGGATGGTATTGCAGGACCCAGAGAGCACAGAGCGGACAGCAGATAACGGAATTGCAGTTGTATTGCTTATAGATTATCAGAACATTTCAAAGGGGACACAGCCCCATTGGATATTAACCTATGGATTAACTACATCATCGTTTTTATCGTTGTAATGCCATTGAAGACCAGATTAGACCAGACAATGAGGAAGGTAAGCCGTTAGCCTGGCGTATGTTAGTACCTAGCGCCACTTGTTTTGATGTACGTTTTTGTGGATAACCTCGCGAGTTTGTATCTTCCAGTGTTGAGGTGGGCACCGTTAGATTCTGTGTCTCCTTGCGATCATAAACGATGTGTTGGATGTGCGGCTAGGATAAGTAATAAGGGAGCTATCGGTGCAGTAATAGGTTAGCATTTTCGCTCGGGGCTAATTCAGAGGCTCACTGTTAGCATTGTGTTTTTTTAATTTTTTTATTCCGGATCGTATGCCACTCTATTCGACCGAATCGGTTCATAAGCATAGGCCATGGGATGCCTGGTAACTGTAGATGCTTCCACATCAATGTCATCTCCCGACGAATAGTCAAATTCATCGTTCAAAACGTCGATTTCATTGCAAAATTCCTCCATCGCTGCCATATCTGCTACGTTGTGTTGACTTTCGGTGGAGCGAAAACACAGCCAGTGACGTCACCATTTGGGACTCCCCTAATGGCGGCGGCCTGGTCCCGGAATTCCCCACCCGGCCGGCGGATAATTAATTTTCTTTTGGCGAGTAATATCATATACAATAAATATTACGATCAATATCCATTGTAAAATGAATAAACTACCGGAATATTATAACTGTAATTGGTGTTTCCTTTCCCCTTTAAGTAAAAGACCAAATCATGTCAAGCTTAACCTGAGGCTGTTTTTTCAGTCTTTACAATGCACAGTTGGAAATTACATTCCAAAAGCTAAATTCAAACTCAACACCATAAATAACTGGGTACCAAAGTGCTTTACCTGATCGGACACGTTCCACACGGAGCAGCAACCATCCGGCTGGCCGTATGCTGCATATCATCTCCTCCCTCTCCACTGTTTCCAGTAGATCTCTACTGCCTGTCCAATAAAACTGAAATGCCCCAAAACAATCATATTTAAAAAGTTAAAAACAATAACTTGCTTTTGGCATTCAAATGTATTAGAATCTCACCTTTTTCCTGGATGTCAGGAAGGCGTTCCCTTCAAGTCCGCAACCAGTCATAGGAGTTCAAATGCAAAGCCTGAAAGATGACAAGAGCGGGAGACTTACATGTTACAAGATAAGTAATACCAGAGCAGTGTTTAGGACATGCAGAGAACAGATCAAATCCCCTGACAGGCTCACACACTTTGGTGATGTCCTCATCTGATAATGATGTTTCATTTTTAGCAGCAAAGTAACATTACTCAAGGTATATGTTGGACCCAACTCATGTACAGTATGTTTTGAATCTCCTCAACAATGGTCTGTATAGTTGAGTAGAAACAAACTGTCCCTGCAGTTTCAGGTAGATTAACAAAGAAAAGTTTGCAATGAAGCACAAAACCCCTCTTTGTATTAAGCTAGCTGCCTGGTGGAGTTAGCTAACGTTAGCTAACTTCATGTCCAACACAAAACCTCTAACGTGCATTACATTGACGATTTTAAACACAACTTAACTCTCTCAACTTGTAAAATAACGTTAATTTAACATACCCTTAAATAACTACATCACGTTTTTCAGGGGCAACACAAACTGCAGAAAACGTTAGCTGCTAACTGTTGTTAGCTAAGACAGCTAGCTCGTAACGATAGCCTCCTAGCAAACGTAAGATTATGTTAACATTAACTTAACGTTGTAAGAAAGCAAAACGAACCTTCGAGACATATTTTACTCTCAGACTGGGTCTAATTGTGTAGCGTTGCTTACCTCCAGAAGGACTTTTAGCTGTTTCCCAGTAGAGACTAGAGAGAGCTGTCAGAGCGGTTGCTCTCAGAAGAGCAGCATTGGGCGGACCAGATAAGACCAGAGCAGACCAGATAAGAACCAGTTAAGTCTTGGAGCCCACCGACGTCTTCCATGTTGTTATTTTCATTTAGTAGTTTGCCTTATAGTCCTTCTCCTCCATTTTCTTGCTCTTCTCGAGTAGTCAGTGTGGTGCTGTTGCTTTGGTCTGGGTCTCTGGACCTGTGAGCTAACCACGCCCCGTTCATTTGCATATAACGAATGGAAATGTCTGATCATGAAATACAAGTCACATGAAATAAGCCATTATGAAATACGAGTCTCTTGAAATAAAGAAACGCGTCATTATGAAATGCAAGTCATCTGAAATAAATAAATATGTCATTATGAAATACTAAAGGACGTTAAAACGGGGGTAGCCGCTGCAATGGAAATGCGCTATAACATACCTTATTCTTACTCCGAGCACTACTTCTGCTCCTCCGTCGCTTCACACTTGCAGAGGGCGATTTCTCAACTGGCCGAACTGGTGTCCTGGTCGGTGATGACACCAGAAAGACCGATGGTACTGCATCTCCATTGAGTAATGGTTGTTCTTTAAATCCCATGTTATGTTTGATCATACTCTCAGAGTAGTCGTCCGGAAATGTGAAATGTTCGCTGCATACATGAGCCTGTAAATCTCTCGGTTCGGGCCGGCCACATTTCGCTAGCCACTGCCTCCGAATGTACTTCTTATGCTTACCTTTTGGCAACAGATGGAACCGAGCATTCCGTGGATTGTTCCTATCCGAATTATGGCAATATTTCGCGATACAGTGAGGCATATTTGAATAGAGAAACTACAGTAAATAACATGGAGATCAACGTGTCTTCGAAAACAAAACGCATGGATTACGTCACGTCCGGGAAATGGCGGCGCCCACAGTGTTGATGTTATTTCGGTATACAATCAGTTTAAAATCACTGATAATGTCATCGGATTAAAAAAAAAAAAAAAGAGACTGGCAGAGACTGGTCTGTTTTATCGGATGATAATTTTTTTTAAATGAGTGTCATGAGCATACCATTCCTTTAAACTTGTATGGTAGTCAGGAGCATCACTTTCTAATGTATATAGATATATTTAGACGGAGGGGATCTAAAGTAATGCTTTAAAATGCAGATTAGATTAATTTCTACCACTTTCTTAAATTCATGGTAGTTTCAGTAATCCCCTGGTAATTGAGGACACAAGTTATCTAAATGACTAATGTCATCTTTATGGCTTTCAGAAAGGACAGGAGACCGACAGGTGACTATCAAAGGACTAGCAGCAGCAGCAGCAGGAGCAGCAGCAGCAGCATATGATGATGATGATGTTAAATGTGTTGTTTTAGGAACATCCATTGCAAATACATGGAATTCAATAAACATTGAATAGCATTTCATGCAGTTTGTCGGTGCCTTTCCCTCCGTGTTGTCATGGTGTGCTGTGCTGCCTCCTAGTCGCCACCATGGTTTGCTGTGCTGCCTGGGGATGCTCAAATCGCTCCGAGAAAGAAGTACGAATGTACGGCTTCCCCACTGACACAGAGTGGAGGAAAAAATGGCTGGCTCAAGTCAGCAGGAGCAATTTCACGACCAACAGCAACAAAATATGTGATGTAATTATATACAAACACTGCATTTGCACTTTTTCACAAAACGAAAACCACACCATTGGGAAAGCTTAATGTTTTGTTTAATACAAAAAAACAGGGAAAGGCTTGAAAAACACTGAGAGTTGAGACTCAGGGTGCAGGGTGAGGGTCTCAGTGCAGGTATTCAGGCTCCATTGAATCCCCCTCTGGTTCTTGTGCTGAAAGAGGGAGTAACAGACAGGAGAAAGGGTTATACACACACAGCACACCTATTGGATGGGAAATGCCTTGGGGAGATAAGGTGTTTACTTATATAAAACAGTAGTATTAAACTTACCTTGTGTTTTCACTCTCACTTAAGTCCCTCTCCCTTTGCCATCAATCCAGAATCAGCTGAGCTGCAACATTATACAGACAGGTAATAATCAACATAATCACAAGGACACAATATGGCTCTGCTAAAAACACTCACTCTTACACGCACCAAAGTTATATTTATCTAATATTTAACTCCCTCCACCCCCGCATACAATCCCGTTTAGAAGCCCCTCTTCTCTAATTCAACATGTTGGACGAAATGACATTAAGAGAACGGAATTTACAATTAAAAGGCTGTTCAACGTGTGTTGCTAACTTGATCGGTATGCTAGCTTAATCTGTTATCTGTAAACGTTCCCTAAATCTACTAATTTAGGGATAATCTACTGACATCCTTTAATACACATGTTCATTTGAATCAGATGTACTGATAATATCCGCAAAATAAATCTTTAAACTTCTTCTTACCTTTAAAAGTCCGTCACGAACGGTGTATTATGCAGCAACTCCACAGCTCTGCCAGCCTTGGCGCTAACTTCCGGGGAACGATTGAGAGGCTCCACGATCCGCCATTGCTGTAAAAAAGTGGTCCATTGGAGTGAACGGAGATGTCGTAACTCTTCTATTAAATGGCTCTGCCCCAACGCATAGATCCGTGGGTGAATAATGTCAATCACCACACAAGCCCCCCCAGTATTCACCCATAGTCAAAATTCTCGTGTCTGGGAGGAAGTACCACACGACCCCGCCGCGTACGGACCACAGGGGCCGAGGAGGGCGGGGCCTCAGGCGAGGGCAGGGGCGCCAACGAGGGCATCCCCACAGGGGGCGGGTCATGGGAGGGCGGCCCCGACGTGGGGGCAGAGCCAACTCCAACGGCCTGGAAACGTCCATGTGAGCAGGCTTAATCCGATCAACGGACACAGTCTCAGGCCTGCCACCAACGTCCACCACCAGGCTCTTGTCCCTGTGACGTATGACCCTGAACGGACTGTCGTAAGGGGACCGCGGTGGGCGTCGTGGCAAATAAAAACGAAATCCGCAGACCGTAATCCGGGGGACACCCAGAAAGCTGGGTTGCTATGCTGCGACGTTGGAACGGACGTGAATGTCCCGGCGGTCTCCAGCAGGGAGGAGCGCTGCTCGGCCGCAGACCAGGGCACAGTGGTGGTGGGAATTAATTCCCCGGGGACCCGTAGCGTCTGGCTATAGTCGAGCTCCGCCGACAAGGACTGCAGGTCTTCTTTGGGGGCACACTTGAGGCCGAGCATAACCCACGGGAGCTTATTCACCCAGTTGCCGTCTGTCAAGCCGGCACGCAGTGACGCCTTCATGGACCGGTGAAACCGCTCACACAATCCGTTGGCCTGGGGGTGATATGCGGTGGTGCGGTGCAGCTTGACCCCCAAACCCACAGCAACAGCGTTCCACAACTCCGAGGTGAACTGAGAACCGCGGTCAGAGGAGAGGTCACCCACGTGCCGATGAAAGCGCGGGCGACGTCGGAAGCTGACGTCGAGGCGAGGGGAACGGCCTCAGGCCAGCGGGTCGTCCTGTCCACCATCGTAAACAGGTAGGTGAAACTGTGAGAGGGGGGAAGCGGACCTACGAGGTCGACATTGACATGGTCAAACCTCCCCTCAGGAATCGCAAAAAGTTCAAAAGGGGCCCTAGTATGGGGGTAGACTTTGGCCCGTTGACAGGCCACGCACGAGTCGACCAAGGACCTCACGTCCTTCTTAAGCCCCTGCCACAAGAACAACTTCACGGACGGCTTCCTACCGGGGTGGAAAAGATTGTGAACCTCCTCAAAAACGGGTCGGCACCAGTCCGCAGGGACCAGCAGGCGAGGCTGGCCCGTGGAGACGTCACACCACAGCTTCGCGCCAGAGTCACCGACCGTGACCTCCTCCAGGCGTAATCCCGTGACCGAGGCCTTAAGGGTCTGGACCCCGTGGTCAGAGGCCTGGTCAGCGCCCATGCGGAGGTAATCGAGGCCCAGCTGCACAGCTCTGATGACCGCTCTGGAGAGGCAGTCCGCGACCACGTTAGCCTTGCCAGCGATGTGTCGTATGTCCGTGGTGTACTCGGAGATGTACAAAAGCTGGCGTTGCTGTCGGGCGGACCACGGCTCGTCCACCTTGGACATGCACAAGGTCAGTGGCTTGTGATCCACGAACGCCGCAAACTCCCGGCCTTCCAGCAGGAAATGGAAGTGGCGAACCGCCAAATAGAGACCAAGGAGTTCTCTGTCGAAAGCGCTGTACTTGCTCTCCCTGGGAGTCAACTGGCGTCTGAAAAAGGCGAGTGGTTGCCAGGCGTCCGAGGGGCGCAACGGAACCTGGTGGTAGCCCCGCACCATGTGGTGCTCTACCCCGTGTTTGGTAGTGGCAGCGGAAAAGGTGGGCTGCGTCAAGTCGGGAAACTCACTGAGAAGGTGCTGAAACTTGTCGCCCTGTGAGAGTGAGCTGGAAAGCCCGCTGAATGACGCTTCGCCGCGGGTACATGTGAACGAGGCAAACGTCAGAGCGTCCACCAGGCGGCTGTTCTTGATGTCCACCAGCAGTCCGTGAGCGCACAGGAAGTCTGCGCCGAGGAGGGCGAAGGAGATGTCAGCCATGACGAAATCCCACTTAAACCGCTGACCCTCGAAGCACAGGTCCACTGTCTTTGTGCCATAGGTGCGAATAGGTTCGTCGTTAGCGGACGTTAAAGGTGGGCCATGTCCCCCACCGGCGGCGTCCTCCACGGTAGCCGGCAGGATGCTCCGCTGAGCTCCTGTCACAAAGGAGTCTGCGACCAGAGAGGGTGTCCCTGATGAACAGGAGCCGGTTGGATGTGCCCACGCTCGCGGCCACTACCGAGCGTAGGCCTTGGCGTTTCCCGTTACCTTCTAGGTGCAGGGGGGACGGCACATCTTCGCTTTCGCCCCGTCGTGCGCATGGTAATAACACAGGCCAGGGCTGGAGTTGCTGACGTCGGCCCCGGAGCTTCTGCTAGGTGGCATGCCTGGACCAGGGAAGGCGCAGCTGGGTGTCGGGGCCAGCACCTCAGGGGCAAAAGCTGGGTTGCCAGGAAGAACCGGTCAGCTTCTTCGGCCAAAGCGCGGGGCTCAGTAATAGTCGTGTTAGCGAGCGCTGTCTGTACATGTGGCGGCATGTGCCGAAGAAACAGTTCTAAGAACAAAAAATGAGGTTCTTCCGTACCCAGCAGGTTGAGCATCATCTCCATGTGGTTAGAAGGCTTGTTGTCCCCCAGGATATGAATAGCGAGCAGGCGTCGGGCCCGTTCCGACCGTGACAGCTCGAAAGTAGCAGGAAAGCCTTGAACGCTGCATATTTATCCTGGGCAGGAGATGTAGTAATAAAGCCCACCGTCCGGGTCGCAGTGGAGCTCCCCAGCGCCGAAACGACGTGAAAATAGCGTGCTGCGTCGTCAGTCACTCCACGGAGGGCGAACTGAGCCTCCGCCTGAGCGAACCAAGCATGTCTCCCAAAACTCCAGCAGTTTGAAAAAAACAGCGTTATTTGCCATGCTCGGTTCAGTCTCAGATCCTTCAACGAGACTTATGTCGGGGTCACCAATGTAGTGACGAGAGACGGTAGTCGGAGGCGGGGTATGAAAGGTACAAGCTAGACTTTTATTGAGCATCTGAAAACACATGTAAACAACTTTATGCCCGGGAAGCGAAGTCCGGTTCACTAAAATGTCCGTGCGGAACAATACCCCAACCAATTGATCCATGGGTGAATAATGTCAATCACCACAACAGTATATAAAACCATGCTCGTATCTACAACTTATAGAAAAGCAAAACGGCGTCAGTTTAGACATAATTCTGTCCTCCTGCTTACCGCATCATTTGAGAAAACATTTCATAACATTAACACAACATATTCGAGGTGGTTTTCAATAACATATCCGTATTTATTTATTTCTCCAGGTGATGTTTTTGTGTGCACTGAGGAGTCTCAAACAGGCGTTTGTTTAATCATTTTAAGATTGGCTTTAATCAATGTTTGAAAATGAATTCTTCATATCTGATAAATGAGAGGTAACATTTTATATATGGTATTATTTCCACATATTTCTCTCCATCCTTCCTTCTGCCAACGGTGTCGCAGTTTCTCGTCTCTCCCGTTTTTGTGCTTAGTGCGTACGCATGGGTTAGAGTTTGCGTGGAGGACCGCACATTTTCCCGTCAAGTTAGTATTTCATAAATCGCAAACATTGCGTAGAAACTGGCGTATGCCATTTTTCGAGCATATATCCCTTTATAAATGAGGCCCCTGCCCTGGGCCCTCGCAGTAAACATGAACAAGACAAATATCTTCCAAATAGATCCAGTTAAATACCTTCACATTAGGAACTCTTAAAATAGAAAAAAACGGTACAGAATAAAACAATCTAGGCTTGAAATAAGTTCCACTGGGAGTTTTAACCCAGCAATAAATGAACTGTAAGAAAAAGCACAAAGGGCATTCTACTCAATGAAAAGTCAAATTTACATTCAAATCTAGTTTAAATTACTGGAACCCGTCCATAGGACCGATCATTCTCTATGGTAGTGAAGGGTTGGGCCCTCTCCCAGTTGAAATAATTTGTCTTAGTGAAGGGTTGGGCCTTCTCCCAGTTGAAAGTAAACTACATTATAAAACACCAGAAACCAAACTATATCACCAATTGAAACACACAAACAATAGCACAAAGCAAAATGCAGTGCTATCTGGTCCTAGAGAAGCTCTACCATGAACACTACAGACTCAGTGAGAACAGATTTAAAAACAAACATCCTGAATTTGACCAATCCCAAACTCCCCAAAAGAAAATCAAAACCTTCTTCTTGAAGGGAACCCTTGCTAAGCTAACTTTCAATAAAAAACTATTTCACCACTATGAGAAAACATCCAAATTAACTGAACCAAACATTTCCCTCTCATTTTAAACACTAGACCACGCCCCCTTTGGGGAGCAGCTCACCTGATCTAGTGGGAGGAGCCACGCCCCCCTTCTTCTTCAATTGATTACTGGCGGGCCGCAAACAACTTAAACGTGCATACTGCCCATGGATGTATAATAGAGTGCCACAGTGACTCGTCCTAAAACCCGGACGTAAGTTAGCATTTTACCACTTCCAGTTCCTTCGACAAAAACCAATGCAATTTCTCCATAGGATTTTGGAAAATAGCTCAAAAATAAGGTCTGCGGTTGACACAAATTGAAGAGACAGATCACGTTTTGTTCAGCCGGATAATATCCACATGTCTGCCCTACTTTTATAATTTTCGAATCATAAATCTAATCGATAGACACTGGTACTTGCGTACCATGCTGCGAATGGATCTGGCCCTTCCAACATCCAGGACATGGTTAAACCGTACACCCCAGCACGTGCACTCCGCTCTGCATCAGCCAAACGGCTCGCTGCACCCTCACTGCGAGGGGGACCCAAGTTCCCATCAGCAAAAACACGTGGGTTTGCTATCCTGGCTCCAAAATGGTGGAATGAGCTCCCCATTGACATCAGGACGGCAGAAAGCTCACACACCTTCCGGCGCAGACTGAAAACTCATCTCTTTCGACTCCATTTCGAGCGATAGAATTACTAACAAAGCACTTGTATACTAACAAAGGACTGGCTTATCTAAAGCCAGTTGAGTAGCACTTGAAATGTTTTGGCTCCATGAAACCTGATGTACTTATGATTCTGTTTTCTTCTAGTTTGTATCTTCTTGGTCGAATACACTTATTGTAAGTCGCTTTGGATAAAAGCGTCAGCTAAATGCAATGTAATGCCGAGACGCTTCTGAGCCACGATGGACACACACGCATTGACTAGAGTGGCCACGATCACTGCGCGGCACAGACAGCCCCACTGAGCAAGGGTTTGACAATTTGGTTTCAATTGCAGTATGAACATTTTAGCAGTTTTCAGAACTTTTGTTTGATAACTCTTTAACTACTTCAGAGGAACAGGTAAAAGGCCTACAGCGCCTGAAGTATATTATAAAATTAGATGTACTGTGCTGAATATCTTTATGTTCAATTTATGTTACTTGCAGACATTCATTGGTAAATTATAAAAAAAAGACAAGATTAAGGACCAAAAATGCACTGCTCCTCTTTATTTAGACACATCAATAGGACCACAACGTCTCTTTAGGCCAAAGCCTGATTGGATTAGCACCATTCCCACCACCAACATCATATTTTCTTCCTTAGCATCACATTCAGTTACACTGAACACATAAGAAGATGGCAGAGTCAACTAGAAATTAATTAGATAAATCAGACAATGATTAAGTTCATTATACGTAAACCCATCTAGTAAGTTGTCCAAAGCCTTCCAGAAAACAAAAAGGCACAAACCCCTAAGATTGAAATCAGTGACCTGGTGAATGTATAGGTGATGGAACACAGATTTATCAGTTTATCATTGTGGTAGTCACCCTTGCGACTATGATACTAGTAAACTGCATTCATGGAACATCAACTATATTTGGTTTATGTCAAGTCACAATTCCAATTGTATATATAGATAATGGCTGTGGGCACTGATCATACGATTAATGGGCTTCATGCTGAAAAAAGGCCATTGGCATGCAGCCTGACCAATATCTTGAAATGTCCATTTTTTTTATTGATGATTAAAGGGAACTGGTCCTCACACTGGAAGAATATAGATGTTCAGGTTGAATCCTGGTAGAGCAGGAAGCCAGAGAAGGTGCTGTACTTCCAGGTGCTTCCATAGATTGCCCCGCGATGCAAACGGAGCCACACTTGGTCTCCCTGAAAGAGGGGCAGGATAGCGTGGTTGCTGGCTGTCTCGTGATCTGGGGCCCCATCGTTGGCGTATGCAGAAACCATCACCTCTTCGTTGCGCATGAGGTTAATATAGAGAGGCACGTTGATGGCAAGCTTCAGGATGTGGAAGAGGAAGACATAGGTTCCATTGACAGGGGAGGTGAAGCGGCCCATGCTGGTGTCAAACATCTCTCCAAGGTTGCTGTGCAGTTGGTCGAAGGCAATGGGCTGGTCCAGATTGCCTGGGGCAAAATTGGCAGTGCGGGAGGCATTAAAGGCCACTCTTAATGGCTGGGAGAGTGGGTAGAGTTGCATCGGAAGCAGGGCTTGATGGTCACCGTGGGGAGAGAGAGGGACCTCCATGGTGGACACCGACAGAGAATCCCCCTGACCCGAGTCCACAATTGTAAATGCTCCCTCCCGGTCTGGGGTGCTGACCTGGGAAGAGTCACTCCAGGCTGCTACAGAGTCCAGACAAAAACAATAGTCAGCGATGACACAGTCCGGGGTTTTCAAACTCTCATTTAGTCTAGTTGAATCTTAGTTAAATCACATGTGAACACAGCAATCTTATTCTGCTGCTGACCAAAACAACCTCACCCAATCCTTAGAGACATGTACGTTTGAATTTGGAGAGGTGGACCAAGTCAGTTACTCTTTCAAAGAGGACTTTCACGACTCATTTTACACACGAATAACATTGGCTGATAAAATGTGTCAAGCATATCCCATTTTGTCTTCTGGCTCCAAAAGCTTTCCAAATTCAGAATGTATGCACTTCTCTGATCTGATATGCCCCATAAGCAGTGCTTATTAAAGTAAGCGTATCAATTCATTTAAAAACATGTATTCCTTCTAATTACCGTTCTTTAGCAAGTATTGATACAAAGTATTTTCCAAGAGGAAAATTATACTCGTTAGAACTTGTGATCTTACCACTCAAGTTACCTCCTCCACATCTATGGCCATGATGGTATCCAGCGTCCTGGAAAATACCAGAGGAATTTCAGAAGTGTATAGAATAGAGTTAACAATGTTGCGTGGCTGGGCATAGTCTGTTTTGTGACTCCTTGGTGGTCTGTAGCATGATGACCCACATTGGCTTTTTTCTTGTTCAAACATCGTCTGAGATACAAAATAGGTTTTATGATAATTCTGCCGATATGAACACCACATTTGGCTAACCTAGGACCCATCACCTTATGCATGTCCTTGTAATTTAGTGAGTGGAAATACATTAAGCAGATGGGACTAGGCAATGTTTGTTTAGTTTTGTTTAAAAAAAGGGCCCTGGTAAAGATGAAAGGAACCACTCTACACATTTATTTAAAGATAAAAAAAAAAACAATGGACGACTAAGCAAACAATTCACAATTCCAAAAGGCGAAATGTAGGGACAATTTTTCACAATAATTGGACAAAATACTTAAGCCTTGGGTAGGCAACATTTGAGAAGACGGCAAGAAGTTATATTTTCAAAATGATTCAACCAACAATCCCAGCCCATTGAGCCAACTCATTTCCAATGCAAGTAGCTAGCAACATTAGCTCCAAAGATTGCTTAATAATAGTATTCAGTAGTCAATTTGGCCCTTTGACTGCCTTTCCCTAAAGCCTTGGAACATGGCTGTTAATTCTCACAGTTGTTAAGTTGGCAGCTTTTGGATAAGCATTTGTTTGTCAGACTATTCCTAACAGCCAAGTTTGCCCATTTCATAAAAAACGGTAATTCACTTACTCTCGCAGCATAGAAGGTGGGGCCACAGTCCCTTAGATGAGTCTGGGGAATGTAGGATCCTCCTGAAGAGAATAAATCAGCAGAGGTTCAGAATTACCACATAGCTGTCACGAGTTTAGAAGCAAACATTTGATTTGATCAACATACCTGGTTGTAGTTCGTCTTCCGGGGGGAAAAACTCAGCTGGTGTTTGGGTACTGGCAATGCTGTACCTAGGTTCAGCAAAAACTGAAGAATCTGGTTTGTATTTAAATTCTCCATTCTGAGAAAAGGTAGCATTCACCTTGAAGACCTATAGTGAAAATAACATGGGCAACAAAGAATCAGATTCAATCCTTATGACTAAACGTTCTTGATCATACAGGCAAATCAACCGTCATGCTGCAACTGTAACTGGTGGACAAAGTTTTTACCGACTCGACACACATGTAGCCAATGTCTGAGGTAACTTAGACAGCCAATATCTGAATAGACATGTAAATGCATATAGTTTTAGAGACTGACAGAAATTGAGTTTGAGGAAACATTCTTACTATTCTGGCAAATCATAACCACAGCACCTTTTCTGAAAAAAAAGTAATGTTAGGCCAGAGACCGGGGCTACTGGAGAGAGGCCTTTGGGTGTCCCATGACTGTCTCCCTTGCATGTTGTGGCAATCCTTACTGCATCATAACTACAACCAGTCTGCCAGCTCCACCAACATGATACATGAAGTGCTTTGAGCGGTTAGTCAAAACCTTCATCGCCTCCTCCCTCCCTGACTCTCTGGACCCCTTGCAGTTTGCCTACAGAGCAAACAGGTCCACAGACGACGCCATCGCCCTCACCATCCACACTGCCCTCTCACATCTGGGCCAGAGGAACACATATGTGAGAATGCTGTTCATTGATTACAGTTCAGCTTTCAATACCATTGTGCCCTCCAAGCTGGCCATCAAGCTCAGAGACCTCAGGCTCAACAGCGCCCTCTGTGACTGGATCCTGAACTTCCTGACGGGCAGACCCCAGGCAGTGCGGGTGGGAAAAATCACATCCTTCACCCTGATCCTCAACACCGGAGCCCCCCAAGGCTGCGTGATCAGGTCTCTCCTCTACTCCCTGTTCACTCACGACTGCGTGGCCACATACATCACCAACACCATCGTGAAGTTTGCTGACGACACGACCGTCATCGGCCTGATCACAGACGACGACGAGACGGCGTACAGAGAGGAGGTCGAAAAACTGACATCTTGGTGCCAGGATAACAACCTCCATCTCAACGTCAGCAAAACAAAGGAGCTGATTGTGGACTAAAGGAAGCAGCAGGGAGAGGGACACGCCCCCATCACCATCAATGGGACTACGGTGGAGAGTCAGCAGCTTCAGGTTCCTCTGTGTCCACATCACTGGACTCTTCACACCACCACCATCACCAAGAAAGCTCGCCAGCGGCTCTTCTTCCTCCGCAGGCTGAGGAGGTTCAACATGGACTCCAGGATACTCGGCAACTTCTACAGGTGCTCCAGGCGCGCCGGATTCATTTTAGAAGTGGGGGGGCCAAAACGGTGCGTGTGTATGGCCCAATCCCAAACCACGCCCTACACACTCCCGCTCCGTGACGGAGTGAACTCCGTGGAGTGACACATGAGGCTCCCTCCTGTCAGGTGGAGGGAGTAAATACAGCGGCAAGCTTTGGGACTCCCCTCTCTCCGGCAGAAACAGGAAATGCCGTAACTGTATGTAACAACGATTTCAAATCAGCATCTCTTTGACAAAAAATGTAAATTATTAACTCAAATAAAACTCCAAACATCTTTCATTGTGTTGCTCTTTTAGTTTTAAACCTGATGTTTATAAGCTTCTTAGTTTTTGCAACAGTCTGTAAATATACACAACTTTATAATAAAATGCACACATTTACCTTTTTCTAGACTAAACACAGGTACGATCCTAAGTTAAAAAAATATGAGGTTATCATGAGGTTGTTAACATCGCAGTTTATCAGTGGATGTTTGCTGGAAGCCTGGAACTACTTGTAAACCGCGTGTTTCCTGACGGACACACACAGCGTTGAGACCGGTCAGGTACCGCTGGCTACAGGTAATGCAATTCATGACACTTATTTCAAGAAATGGACAAATTATTTATTTAACCGAACCAAACAACAATTCTTGTGAAAAGAACTTATAACGAGCTTGTTAACAGTAACACAAGCTGTGATGTCGTGTAATTAAAATCACATGACTAAAATGTCCAATAACAGATTAAAATGTCCCACAATACATTAGGGTAAAGCAAAAAAAATCCCCATGTGGCTAAATCTACTTCATCTTCCTAGATTTTGCCAAAGTAAACCTCCCTTCGCTCACTGGCAAAGCAGAGACTCCGGAGCACTTTTTTGAGGTCCAGGCCGTCGGTCAAATCTTTGTGGATGTGGAAGAAGAGAAGGTGATTTAAGCGGCGCTCAGACTAGTTGAACGAAGGAACGTCTTCAACCGACGGAGGCTGGAGAAGCTCCGCTCAGCTGTTGCATTGGACATCGTCACAGTCTACAGCCGTAGAAGCTTGTCCACTTCACTGAAGCGGGATTGCGTGCTTCGTCCCTGTGCCGCCAGCATGTCTGCGATTGTGGCCACCTTTGTCACCTGAGTGATGGGTCTTTCAGCGGTGGAAATCTTGTGTGCCTGCAAAACTGCTGGAAACAGTGACAACTGGGTGGACAGCCTTTCCATGTCAACATCACCTGTGTACATGTCGACCAGATTTTGGGGGATGTTGATGCTGCCGAATCCCGGGGGACTGTTTACTGCTGTGAGGAGTACCTGTTCCATGCTCACCAGCAGAAGCAGAGTGGGTTGGTGAAACCTGCGAGTCAGCTCAGAAGTGAGCAGGTCAACTACCTCAAAGAACTGGCTCCTGAAGTAGTCCTCTGGATTTTCCCACTGATGAGGTACATCTCCATCATCATAACGGCGTGGAGCACGCCGCCTTGGAGGAAGAGCCGGTGCCTGGACCAGGTCGTTCATGGTCGTTCTTTGGGCATCTTCAAAGATGCTGTGGAATGCCTCTGTGGACCTCAGGTTTGTGTAGTGTGTCTGGAGCATCTGCACTGCTGACTTAACTGTCTCTGCTGAGAGGTCTTTGGACTGGAGCACCCGAGCCACCTCTTCCGCAGAAGAAAACCGTTTAAGACACTTTCAGTCCAAAGAAAACACTGAATTGAGTCATCAATGCCTGCAGCCCTGGTACCTTTTTGCTTGCTTCTGTGTTCCCTCCCATTCGGATTATTTCATCCAAAGTGTCGTAGACGGCTTCATAATTGGCAAGCAAGGATTGTATTGCACTGCCTCTGGCTGTCCAGCGAGTGGGGCAGAGTGGCGTGAGGCCAGCACTGGCACCAGGAGAGGCAGCAGCAGCATCCCTAATGTTTTTAAAGATGGCAAGTCGTTTTGGTGAGTTGTTGATTATCTCATGTATGTGGTGAACTAAACTGAAAGTACAATGTTGCACTTTGAAGCAGCTTCCTGAAGAATTGGGTTCAAACTGTGATTTGTGCAATGCATTGAGACTGCTTTGAATGTCTTTAAAACGTTTGGCCACACCTGACATTTGTCCCTGTAGAACAGATGCGCTATCGTAGGTTTGCCCTCCATGTCACCAATGTCCAGGCCGCATCTCATTAACATGTCCTTAATAGTAGTTTCATCCACAATAACTGCATAGTGTTTTGCATTGCTTTTAATTTCAGTTAATATAGTGGTGAGAGACACCCGATACATTCGATTTATAAGTCGGAGACGTCGCGAAGAGACGGAGCGGCTCCAGCTGTTGCTGCCTGCTTTCCACCCGTCTGGTGTCTGCGATCTGCGGAGGCCTGCTCCCACCTGTAGAGTACGGCTGTGCTGAAGAAGTTTTTACCCCGGAGACGTCGCGAAGAGACGGAGCGGCTCCACCTGTTGTGTGCTGCGGTGTTGTGTGCTGCGGTGTCGTGTGCTGCTTGCTGAGGAGACCTTTCACCCCGGGGAAACCACGGAGGGACCGGAGAACTTCCACGCTGCTGCTTTCGCCTGTCCTTTGCTGCTGTGCTGATTTTGCTCCAGGAACATCGCGGATACTGTGTGCTGGTCTGGGAAAATGGCCCATATCGGGATTCTGCTGTGCCTGTTAACTGTTTTGGACTATGAGAAGATCTCTAGTCATTCTGAGGAGTCTACTGGATTCAGGTCTGTTCTGCCACCCGCAGTGGGCATCCCCTGCAAAGGTTCGGATGTGTTGCTCAAACAATTACCGGTTGCCTTGTCACAGACAATCTGCTCGACAAAATATGTTTGTCTTTTTTGTTTTCCTGCGATGATGGTTCTTCAGGACTGCTTCTTAAGCTCTAATCACACTCTCGCAGACTTTTCCGGTGATTCTAAACTAGATGACAATTTATGTGTGTCGTTTAAGAGGAAAAGATGCCTGGTTTTTTTGTTGCTATTACTGTCAGGAAATGTACAACAAGTAGTAGTCGCTACTCCTGCTGATTTTAAAGCTAGGTCTGGGTTGGGTTTCATCCACTTGAATGTGCGCAGTCTGTTAGGTAAACTAGATTTTGTCCGCATTTGGGCAAGCTCGACTGACGCTGACGTCATTGTTTTATCAGAAACATGGCGAAATATAAATAAATATATTTTGGCCTCTGACATTGCCTTAAATGGTTATAATGTGTATCGTTCCGACCGGCCTAATAAAGGTGGTAGTGTTGCCATTTATGTTAAGAATAAGTTCAGTGTATCCACATTAGTTTACAAATCTATTAGTAAGCAATTCTAATTTTTAGCCATAAATATAGAAGCGGCAACAGGTCATGGTGGTGGGCTGTTACAGACCCCCCTCAGCTGTCAAGGACTCCCCGTCTTCGCTAGCAAATATTTTATCGCAACTAGACTACAAGGAAATAGTGCTACTTGGAGATTTTAACTGGGACTGGTTAACTGCAGTGTCAGAGGATTTTAAAAACCTTTGTATCTCTTTAAATGTTACTCAGATTGTGGACAGTCCTACTCGCCCTAACATTAAGTCCCCTAATAAATCCTCCCTAATTGATCTAATTCTAACAAATGTTCCCTATAAATACTTATCTGTGGGAGTATTTGCGAATGATCTGAGTGATCACTGTGTTGTAGCCACAATTAGGGACACTAAGGTCCAAAAGGTTAAACCTCATATTATTATTAAGAGAGACATAAAACATTTTGTGGAGCAGGGTTTTGTGCATGATCTGTTTGGGTTTGATTGGGGTAAAATCGATCTGTGTGCTGATGTAGAAACCGCATGGTCTTATTTTTATCTTGGTTTTATGGAGATCATTGATAGACATGCACCCCTGCGTACATTTAGAGTAAAGGGACGAGACAATCCTTGGTTTTCTGCTAATCTGTCCAGTCTCCTTCATGAGCGAAACAAGGCCTGGGCAAAGGCTAGGAAATCAGGCTCACAGGTAGAATGGCTGCGTTCTAGGCAGCTAAGGAATAGCTTCACTTCACATGTCAAAAGTCGAAGTACTATTTGTCAGTTACCACAGAAAACCTAAATAATCCTAGGAAATGTTGGAAAGCCATAACATCAATATCCACCGGTGAGATCCGTAATGAGCTACCTCCGTGCCTTACCACAGCATCTGGCTCTATATCGGACAAGGCCACCATGTTAAATTGTTTTAATGAGCATTTTGTGTCCTGTGGTTCTCTATTTGATTCTGTTTCTAACTCTGCTGCTGTGAACACCCCAATCCGTGACTCTGAACAATGTGGTCTGGAAAACCCTTTCAGTTTTACTCATTTTACTGTTAATGTTGTTCATGAAGCCTTAACCAAGCTAGATCCTAAGAAACTGGCCGGCCCGGACAACGTAGAACCTTTCTTTTTAAAGATAGCTGCAGATTTTATTGCTCTTCCTCTCACTTCTCTTTTTAACCTCTCCCTCAGCACTAACACAATTCCAAAAGTATGGAAGTCAGCTTATGTCTTGCCTTTACTAAAAGGAGGGGAGGCAACTATAGGCCAATCTCTAAATTGTCAGTTCTGGCTAAGGTTCTTGAACGCCTAGTGAGTGAACAAGTAAAGGAGTTTTTATGAAAAAATGATATCCTGTCTAAACATCAGTCAGGCTTCAGAAAGCAACACAGCACCATCACTGCGACAATGAAAGTGGTAAATGACATTACGAGTATTTTAGATAAGCAGAGTTGTGCAGCTCTATTTATTGACCTTTCAAAAGCGTATGACACCGTTGATCATCTCATCTTAAAGCAGAGGCTAGCCAGTATTGGCCTATCCAGCCATGCAGTGGGTGGTTTGTGAACTACCTCTCTGAAAGGTCCCAATGTGTTCATTTTGATGGGCTGTCTTCTGAGTGGTTAAACATTACTAATGGTGTTCCTCAAGGTTCTGTTTTAGGTCCACTTTTATTCTCCATATATATCAAGAGTTGGTGAAAATGTGGATGAAGCTACTTTACATTTGTATGCGGATGATACCGTGATGTACTGTGCAGGTCCCTCCATTAAGGAGGCTGGTGTTAAATTACAGGCTGTTTTTAACATTATTCAGACTCAGCTCTCTGAACTAAAGCTTCTTTTAAAATGTTGATAACACCAAGGTAATGCTCTTTTCTAAAGCTAAAAAGACACCAGAGCCTGTTTTAGATATTGTTACTATGCAAGGACAAGTACTAGAAGTGGTTACCTGTTATAAATACCTAGGTATCTGGCTTGATGATTGTCTTACTTTTAAACTTCATGTCAATAACCTGCTTAAAAGCTGAGGGTTAGGCTAGGTTTCTTCTACAGGAACAAGTCCTGTTTCTCGCTTGAGGCCAGGAAAAGGCTCTGTGACCTTTTGACCTGTGCTGGACTATGGGGAGCTGGTCTATATGAATGCATCTGCCAATTACCTGAGCAAGTTAGTTAATCTGCATATTTCACAGAAGGCTCGTTTAGTGGTTCGGCAAAGAATTAACCACTTTCTGTTTTTGTACCATTCTGCGTTGAAGTACCTTTCTCTTTGCCCAAATTATCTAGCGGTCTCCTTTTTTTCGACAGTTAGCTGTACAGCTTTACCCGTCTCAATGTCCCGACAATAAACCTCCATGCAGTCGGAACCAGCCTGTTTCGGTTCAACGACGGCGGTGGTTTTGACAGGCTTCGCTGTTTCTATGATTGATGAAGGTCCAGGCTCCGGAGATGTGGATGTCAGGGATGTGACCTTCCAGTTGTTAAATGTAAGTTTAGATTGACTGTATTTAGTTTTCTTCTGCGCTGGTTCTTCTGACATGTTTACAAGTATATATTCTCTTTCTATCTAGGTTAACGGCTGACACACACAGAACAACGTAACAAATAAACAAATCTAAGCTTTTTTATTGGTTGTAATTTACATGGATACATTTGAATGGTGTGACAATGTCCTATTTGATTGGGTTAAAATGTACATATTCTTCCTGTTATGTCTGCCTGCTTTATTTTACCTAATGCAAAGTGACCTGATCCATCGAAATCAGTCGCATTGACTTGAAGACATATTTTGAGTTGTATATAGTGTTGGAAAGAGATTCCTAGCTTTCTAATGATATCAGGATTGTTTTTGTACTCCAAATATTAAGAAAAATACGTCACATTATATAAATGACTGTCCCTGAGTCCTCATTTTGAGAAAAAGGCCTTCAAAGTTTCCTCTTCTCTGGAATCCATCGATCTGATTGATTATTAGCAAATGATCAAAATACTACGGAGGGAAGATATTTTCCCTTGGATTACTGGTCTGGGGGAAGCCCGCGAGTGTGTCTGTGTGTGTATATACGTGTGTGTATTTTTGCATTTGTGTGTATTGTGTTTGTCTCCCGGGGAAAACACTTATGAGAAACAGCGTTGTTGTTACGCCTGCTGTGACGTCAAGTTACTCCGTTCTCCGCTTGTAATTATGCCGAAGCTTCAAAGCTGTATTTATCATCTGAATTTGCCGAAACAAGTTTAATATTCTGAAAGCCAAGACTTTGTTTATTTGAAATCAGATGAAAACAAACTGTAACGGACCCTGCCGTGTTATCTGATTACTATACGCCTTCCATTCATAATTTCAGCGGAGGGAGGGGAAGCGGTGCTGAGGAACAGCAGAGTGGCGAGTGAGAGGCGAGCTGTCATCTTCCCTTTACGAGTTTCAAAAATGCCTGTAGCTACTGAGATTGAATATAACAATCAAAAATAACAATATACACAGCTAGATCAGATCGCATTTTAGATGCGACTTTAGAGTAGAGGGGAATTATTGAAACGGGATTTGTACAGTGTTCCGCGGCATCCGCCGCTGCGAAAATGCCCTTGAGGTGCACCATAGAGAGTTGTGGTGACCACCTATTTTTACACTGGGTTCATAATTCACACATGGAACTACAGTTGGGGTTTTGTTTCCACACGGACATGTTATGTGTTGTCTATATATGTTGTGTGCCCTCCTGGCTTCTCCCTCTTCTTCCCGGACTGCAACCGGACAACATGACCTTAGTTACTTCTCAATAAAGTACCCTTTTGCACCTTCCTTGCACCGCCTCTGACTCTATCTCTCGGCACTACAGTATCCTGACTGGCTGCATCACGGCCTGGTACGGCAGCGGCACCACCCTCAATCGCAAGGCTTCACAGAGGGTGGTGAAAACTGCACAGAACATCACCAGGACGGAGCTGCCATCCATGGAGGACCTTTACCCCCAGCGGCTCAGGAAAAGATCCCTCAGGATTATCAAAGACCCCCATCCCCCCAGACACAAACTGTTCAGTCTGCTGCCGTCTGGCAGGCGTTACCGCAGCATCCGGACTAAAACCACCAGACTCAGGGACAGCTTCATCCCACAGGCAATAAGACTGTTAAACACCTGAAACTATTTCATAACATTCATCTGCTACTTAGTCATTATTTATCTATTATCCAATATATCATTCCAATAACTTGTATAGACTCGTATTGCACTATTCCACTTCTTTTTTTAAAACTATTTTTCTTTTTGTATTACTTTTAATATAGTATATTTTAACATTGTTTTAATATTGTCTGCTTATCTGTATTATTGTGTTGTATTGTTGGAGAAGCCTGTGACCTAAGAATTTCAACGACATAATTACTCTGTAGCTATGTTAGTTTGACAATAAAGAACCTTGAAATATTGAGATTCTACACAGCGCAAATATAATAGACATTTTATGACTTCCAATATATTTCAGATACCTGCAGACTTTCGGCCCTACATTGATTTCGCCCAAAAGAAAAATGATGTATGCTTTGGTGAAACTAACCTGCTGGATATTCTGAAACTGTGAAGAAGTCAGAGTTCGTCTGGAGGGAGGTGTGGAGAAAGTCCTTCCCTGAGGAAGGTTGACAGTGCACGACTCAACCCTGCTGCAGGGGGGATGCTTCTTTGACTCTGGAGTCTGTGGAATACCAGCATGCATTAAAAGCATAGAAAACACTTCACATCAGCCCAATACTTTGTCCCATTTACATAAGCGCAGCTCTTCTCCAGGCTGACAGGAATGGTGGCCTCCCTGCGGTACAGCGGAGGTGAAGGAAACCCCTTTCTTTCAGCTAGCTGTCGCGGCTCCTGCAAAGAAGAGACGGATTCAACCACTGAGAGACAGGATACGATTATGTTGCATCTTAAAAAGGCAATATGATGCTTCTTACATGAGGCAAGTCCAGTGAAGGAACTTTTAGTGCACTGGTCTCCAAGCACTGATCCCCATTAGTCTTACTGGCTCTGCGCTCAATAAGCCTGGGAGGCAGTGGGGTGGACTAAGTGGGGGGTAAATTAAGTGATGAATGGTCCAAGTCATTTTACATTTCATCAGAACCGAGTCAAAGACAGAAAACTGTCCGCTTACATGCATTTCTTTTGGCAGGACATCAACTGGACTTCCTAAGTCAGCATGTCCTGGTTAGAATATAAGTACAACGAGATTATACAAGTACAACGAGAATAGGAAAGCTACTCCTTTTAAGGTGCCATCAAAACATTCAGAAAATACATCATACAAAGACACGCAGCATTCATAAAATAACTAAATAAAGGGCAGGAAACTGAAAACTGTCTTTGCTTTAAAAGGTCTTTAGCGCCTCCCGGAGAGCAGCAGGTCAAACACGTGAAAACCGTGATGTGAACTGTCCTTTACGATGTTGGTGGGATCAGCAAGGGGAGAGGGCAGCCGATGATTTGTATGACTTTTGAGCCTCTTCCCGTGTGCCTCAGAGCAGCTGGCGTACTGTAACTGTTCTGTAATCAGTATGATCAGGCTCTGGGTGGACGGGCGGTAGCGGTTAGTTGAGGAAAACCAAATTAAGAAATTAATCAGTGAAAATCTCCAACTCTTAAAATGATGCGGTTACAAATTCATTATCATTGCAGCGATGATACATTTGCAATACTAACATGTGGTGAAAAAATGAGGACCAAGCATAAAAACATATTCCAAAAAGGTCATGTTAATGGTATGGTTTGAAAGAAATGCCAACGATTGTTATCAGTTTGGTTACTGAGGTTCACAGGATTTTGCAAGAATATGAACAGAGTTTCCAAAGAGGCGAATAGAGGAGGGCGCTTTTACTAAAAGAATGCAAAGGCATTTCCCCTCTTTGGTCCACGTTACCTAAAGGGGATGGAGACTTAGATGACCTCTGCTTCAGTTTTTGGTGGACATTGATTGGAGAGATCTCACCCTCTAGAAGAGAGTCCTGAACAGGAAAGAATCATTTTAAAACCTTTAACTTTCTGTATCACTTGCAAAGCTGATGATTACATACAGTGTTCTCCTCTAGAGTGGTTCATTATATTTTCATTTTTTTTCATATCACCTGCATAAAACTGAAGGAGCCATGGATCTTTGTCACAAGGTCCTCTAGGTGCTGTTTTCTGAGGAAAGGGTCTTTGGGTAAGGCATATGTAGAGTTGAAAAGCTCCAAAGGCATATCCATGTAACCTGCCTGTTGGGAAGAGTAACGTTAAACCAAAACAGACATCTCTACCCAACACACACTATTTGCAAACTAACCACTCGTACTCACCGAGTTGGCGGGTCGCACTCCTTTGGCTCTCCGTTTTCTCTGTGACACACACACACACACACACACACACACACAACCACAACCCCTGCATCAGCTGCTGTGGAACACCACATGTGCACCATCTTTGTTTATTTGATAGGGTTGTGGGTTCCTGAATACAAACAAATGATCAACTGCTACCATACCAACTTGCAAAATATCAATTTTCGTTTAGCTTAAAAATATCAAACGGACATTTTGCCAATAGACGTGGATGTAAGACACGTTGTAGCATTCACTATCAAACATAATGTGTGTTGTTGCATTTTAAAAAAGGTCTCCCATTATACTATTTTTAGGCATACATTATATATATATCAGATATGTAAAAAACATGTCTATGAAGTGTTTTGCCCAAAATGCCAAACAGATCATGCATTGCAGCATGCCTCATACTCGGCAGCGGCCGTCCCATGGGGCACTAGGGCACCGCCCCACCTCTCCCCACATTCTAGATTGTGATTAAAAAATATATTTTTTTAACATTTTATTTTACATTTTTTATGAACAAGGTGCACATTATATAGTTGGTGTCAGTTAAATGTATAATCTACGATAACATATCGATACAAATTGTTTTACGATGTCTAAAGTTATTGATGAGTCACGTGTCACTGCTTGGGGCGCATACATCTTTGCCCATTGTGCATGCGCAGTCCGCACCTCTTCAATACAAGTGATAGGAGCAGCTCCGAGTGCACCGAACTGCGCCAGAAGCAGCTGTTGACACACCAAAAACTAGGGGGCAGCAGGAGCGCCAGAGCGAGTGATTGACGTTTGAATGAGAGAGAATTAGACGAAGTGTAAACAAAACTAGATATATCAGGCAAACAAAACTAGAGTCCACATGGATGATGCTATGCAACTAGGGCTGCAACAAACGACTAATTTGATAATCGATTAATGAAACGATTAATCGATTATTCGGATCGTTAAGGTTTTAACTGTACTACTACTTATATCGATACTGCTTATCGATCCGGTCCTTTTAACGATAGTATTAACGGTTCTTTTGACAAGAAATAAGGTAAACTAACTAAACAAATTGTGAACAAAACTAACATCGCTTTTTATTTTTAATTAAATGCATAATATTTCACATCAAAAGAAACAACAATGTTTTAACAAATCATATTAAATAATGTGATGACAGAACTGTAAACAGAATAGCTGAAACTTTAACAAAATAAATAACTCAGTTACCTCTAATCATTAACCCATGTTTTTATAACTGAGTTAACTCTGTGTGTTGCTGCTAGCATACAGAACACCTGACGTGGAAACGTCACTCGTGAACGGGACTACAGAGCTGCTAGAAAGACAGTGGAACCCGCTGCATTCCTCCGTCTGGATGTGGAGCACTTTTGCTAAATGTTTAGACAAATTGCTCGTGTCACCGCCCTTACATGATAAACTCTCATTGCACTTTTGGTAACGAGCATCGTCCACATCGAGACGGCTAAAGTTTAACCATACCTCGGAGCGCATTCTCTCCGCCATCTCCTCCGTGTGTGTGTGTTGCTGCATGTAGCAGCTGCGTGTGTGTAAACTGCCCCGCCCCCTCGCAAGCAGGCGGGGGAGAAATCTCTCGTCTGAATTGGGAAGATCGAAAATACATTATAGACGCATTTTGTAGTCATATTGCATATTAGAAACGGAGTTGGTGACACTAAGACTGCGATATAACGTTTATGTAGCAATAATACATATGACATATGTTTTAAATGTCTCCTGTACCGATAAAAAAGAGCGATAACGTTGGAGCTTAACTGGGTGTAGAACACATGTGATGACGTCACCAACTAATCGACGACTTAATTAGTTGCCAACTAATTTGGTAATCGATTATAATCGATTAAGTCGATTAGTTGTTGCACCCCTATATGCAACTAGCCATGTTTAGGAAAGTAAACACAGCTGTCCAATGAGGGTACAGGATAGGGATCAGTTAGCATAATAAGGAGGTTGACAAAAGCAGGCACTCAAATAATAGACTGTATCAAGTGCTGTGTGACTTTGAGCTAGCCCTGCGTTGTAATATGACATGTTTTGAGTTTGTGTATAAGTTTGCTTAAATGTTGGTAGAGCCCCCCTGGAGAAAAATGCACCAGCCGCCACTGCTCATACGCCTCTATTTCAGCCCTGTTACAAAAGTGCTGAAGCGCCATAAACGTATAAACTATATCTTTAAAAGGCTGTTGGTTTATGATCACATTTGTATATGATAATGTATGAAGTCAGTCAAAAATAATCTTAGTTATCTGGCCCCAACAGAGAAATACCTTTCAGATTCAGAAATAATTGTTATAAGAAAAATACTGATCTAATAACAGAGTTTTGTTCTTTTATGTAATTTCCCTTTTCCAGGAATCACAATAGAAACAGTTTACCAAACTAATACATTTCTAATTTTACATCAAATGAAAGATATTTACAGTTAAGAATTAAATAATAATGAATGCCATAAATTATTAGATACATTTACAGTTTCTTTTTCTCCAGTATGATAGCTGTCAAATACATTTCTCACTTTTTCTAAGAGTGTACTTAACCCAATAAAGGGATTGATTCTCAAATAATCGGGTTATTACGTTGCAATAATAACTCATCTCTCTCCAGATTAATGTGGTTGGGTTTATTTTTCTTCTTTGCGAAACGTGTTGTGTCAAATGTCCTACTTGGGTGGCTGTTCAACACGGAGGACTAACTCGCGCAGTGCAAGTCGAGTAGCCGCATGCTCTCCTCTGTGACGAGCAGGCCGTCTGCTCAGATACAGCTAACCGCTGCCGTGATTAAACGCCATATCATGTTCCAACCACATCAAGCATTCTTTCTCAAACAGTATGAGCTCAAATGCTTTCTCTTTCGCGGGTTTACTACAAAGCCAGTACCTTTGTATATCCTGCTTTTTTACACATACTCTTTCCAGTAAAGCGTTAGCTGTGAGTGTTAGCGATGCTTGCTGATCATGACAGGTGCACCATGGAGACCAAAAACACATAAACAGACCATATTACTTCCAAAGCACGTTGCGCATTGTTTCTGACAGCGACGTGTTGATAGCGACGTGGGCGTAAAGCCAGCCCACATTTTAGTAATGTCGTCATGACGCAGCAAATCTGGATCAGCTCCGTTGTTCCCTCGTTTTTAGAGATGTGGGTACGGAGGAAAAGAGAGAGGGTTGTATGTTCTGACACTTTGTGAGTCTCCTCACACACCGTGAATATATTTATGTGAAAAATACATCAAAAAGTGCATTTTGCATAATAGGTGACTTTAACACTCAAGCCTGACTCTGATTCCAACGTTATGATACAGAACACCGAAGGTCTCATGCTGCCTCACCTGTTTGCAGCCAGCAGATTGTTTCTTGGTGGTGACGGAGCCTTTGGGGATGAAGGTGGCAGCCCCTCTCCATGGTCTGTGAACTGCAGCAGGGGGGGGACAGGGTCCAACAGATGAGTCCTGATCCCAGCAGTCAGGAGGCACCCGCTCCCTGGTCTGGAAGCCCCCCTTCCAGTTCTGAGTTGGAGTTTTCATATAAGTAAGGTACAGTCAGTTGAAAAACTGCCATCCAAATGAAGTGATTCCTGGGTTACAGGCAGCCTGAAATGCAGCTTTAAACATACAAACTGGATATCTGGCTCACCTCCTTGGAAACTTCCTTTGGGTTTGATGTGGCTGACGGGGACAAATACATATGAAATCCACCATATTCAAACAAGGCACACAGTAGTTTCAGTAGTCAATTCATCTTTATACTAGCATGGTTTTTAAGTTCAATTTCACCTATAGGGCTGTGGCTGTGGGCTCTCAGAGACTCCTTTGCAGGGTTAATGGGTGGAGATGGAAGACAAGTGAAGTACTTGCAGCTCATCAGCTCAGCGAGTTCTTCTTTGAACAGCTTATCTAAAGAAATAACAAAACACTGCATATTTTATTCTTTTTACCAGTTTTTCCTTTTCTGCAAATAAATTATCTAAAACAAACATGGCCATTTGGAATTTGAGAAATGTCAGTAGTATTTTAGATACGCTGATCATTTTGTAGGTTTATTTGTTTTCTTCCCAGGAGCTGTATGTACAAACACTAAGTCCCTCAGCTGGGATCTATGTCGCTCATAGAAGATATCGTCAGGTTTCTTCAACAGATCCGTTTGGTCTCAAAATGCTCTCCCTTCCCCTGAAGGTAGGTTCAGATGATGCAATCACTGAGGGCCTAAGATTACGCCAACATGGTGTGTAGACAATCCAAAGACATTTGTTAGTATGATACGCTTTTTATAATAGATTAGAATCCAACCAAGTTAGGTCCGGTACATTCTATAGAGCTGAAGGTGCTCATCACAGCATTTAGATTTTTCAAAAGACAATACGAGACCGTTTTTGGACAAAGGTCATACATTAAAATGGGTTACATTCTTTAAATTGAGTTAGTATCAAACTACTGGTAATAATCATATTTTATGAATTGTAAGGTTTCCTCTAAATAGAATGAATTATTATTAATTCAGGAAATGTTATATCTCGACTCAAATCTCAGGCTTTACATGTTGAAAAACAGCAACATTCTTCATACCTTATTAGAGCCTTGTGGGTCTACTGTCGGTGATTGCTGGCTCGGTTACTCACATGTGGATCCAGCCACCGGCTTGTCTTTCCCTTCCAGCAGGTCCAGGTGGGCCACAGCCGCCCGCTCCATCTGCTCCTCCAAACTACAACATGACAGCTGAGGTCATCAACATCCAACTCTTTATACCAGTACAATTATGGTATCATGTACTACAATTTGCATCAACTACTCTTAAAGGAAATGTAGCTTGAAGCCAATCTATGAGGTACATATTCTTGGCTGAGGGAATAAGTTGTATGAACTGAAGCAGTACTCCATAGAGAGGATCCTGACCTTCTACAGGTGCTCCATAGAGAGCATCCTGACCTTCTACAGGTGCTCCATAGAGAGGACCCTGACCTTCTACAGGTGCTCCATAGAGAGCATCCTGACCTTCTACAGGTGCTCCATAGAGAGGATCCTGACCTTCTACAGGTGCTCCATAGAGAGGATCCTGACCTTCTACAGGTGCTCCATAGAGAGCATCCTGACCTTCTACAGGTGCTCCATAGAGAGCATCCTGACCTTCTACAGGTGCTCCATAGAGAGCATCCTGACCTTCTACAGGTGCTCCATAGAGAGGATCCTGACCTTCTACAGGTGCTCCATAGAGAGGATCCTGACCTTCTACAGGTGCTCCATAGAGAGGATCCTGACCTCCTTCAGGTGCTCCATAGAGAGGATCCTGACCTTCTGCAGGTGCTCCACAGAGAGGATCCTGACCTCCTTCAGGTGCTCCACAGAGAGGATCCTGACCTCCTTCAGGTGCTCCACAGAGAGGATCCTGACCTTCTACAGGTGCTCCACAGAGAGGATCCTGACCTTCAGGTGCTCCATAGAGAGGATCCTGACCTTCTACAGGTGCTCCATAGAGAGGATCCTGACCTTCTACAGGTGCTCCATAGAGAGGATCCTGACCTTCTACGTGTGCTCCATAGAGAGGATCCTGACCTTCTTCAGGTGCTCCATAGAGAGGATCCTGACCTTCTACAGGTGCTCCATAGAGAGGATCCTGACCTTCTACAGGTGCTCCACAGAGAGGATCCTGACCTTCAGGTGCTCCATAGAGAGGATCCTGACCTTCTACAGGTGCTCCACAGAGAGGATCCTGACCTTCTACAGGTGCTCCACAGAGAGGATCCTGACCTTCAGGTGCTCCATAGAGAGGATCCTGACCTTCTACAGGTGCTCCATAGAGAGGATCCTGACCTTCTACAGGTGCTCCATAGAGAGGATCCTGACCTTCTACGTGTGCTCCATAGAGAGGATCCTGACCTTCTACGTGTGCTCCATAGAGAGGATCCTGACCTTCTACAGGTGCTCCATAGAGAGGATCCTGACCTTCTACAGGTGCACCATAGAGAGGATCCTGACCTCCTACAGGTGCTCCATAGAGAGCATCCTGACCTCCTTCAGGTGCTCCATAGAGAGGATCCTGACCTTCTGCAGGTGCTCCATAGAGAGGATCCTGACCTTCTGCAGGTGCTCCATAGAGAGGATCCTGACCTTCTACAGGTGCTCCATAGAGAGGATCCTGACCTTCTACAGGTGCTCCATAGAGAGGATCCTGACCTTCTGCAGGTGCTCCATAGAGAGGATCCTGACCTTCTACAGGTGCTCCATAGAGAGGACCCTGACCTTCTTCAGGTGCTCCATAGAGAGGATCCTGACCTTCTACAGGTGCACCATAGAGAGGATCCTGACCTTCTACAGGTGCTCCATAGAGAGGATCCTGACCTTCTACAGGTGCTCCATAGAGAGCATCCTGACCTCCTTCAGGTGCTCCATAGAGAGGATCCTGACCTTCTGCAGGTGCTCCATAGAGAGCATCCTGACCTTCAGGTGCTCCATAGAGAGGACCCTGACCTTCTGCAGGTGCTCCATAGAGAGGATCCTGACCTTCTACAGGTGCTCCATAGAGAGGATCCTGACCTTCTACAGGTGCTCCATAGAGAGGACCCTGACCTTCTTCAGGTGCTCCATATAGAGGATCCTGACCTTCTACAGGTGCACCATAGAGAGGATACTGACCTTCTACAGGTGCTCCATAGAGAGGATCCTGACCTTCTACAGGTGCTCCATAGAGAGGACCCTGACCTTCTTCAGGTGCTCCATAGAGAGGATCCTGACCTTCTACAGGTGCACCATAGAGAGGATCCTGACCTTCTACAGGTGCTCCATAGAGAGGATCCTGACCTTCTACAGGTGCTCCATAGAGAGCATCCTGACCTTCTACAGGTGCTCCATAGAGAGCATCCTGACCTTCAGGTGCTCCATAGAGAGCATCCTGACCTTCAGGTGCTCCATAGAGAGGACCCTGACCTTCTGCAGGTGCTCCATAGAGAGGATCCTGACCTTCTACAGGTGCTCCATAGAGAGGACCCTGACCTTCTTCAGGTGCTCCATAGAGAGGATCCTGACCTTCTACAGGTGCACCATAGAGAGGATACTGACCTTCTACAGGTGCTCCATAGAGAGGATCCTGACCTTCTACAGGTGCTCCATAGAGAGCATCCTGACCTTCTACAGGTGCTCCATAGAGAGCATCCTGACCTTCAGGTGCTCCATAGAGAGGATCCTGACCTTCTACAGGTGCTCCATAGAGAGGATCCTGACCTTCGACAGGTGCTCCATAGAGAGCATCCTGACCTCCTTCAGGTGCTCCATAGAGAGGATCCTGACCTTCTACAGGTGCTCCATAGAGAGGATCCTGACCTTCTCCAGGTGCTCCATAGAGAGGATCCTGACCTTCTCCAGGTGCTCCATAGAGAGGATCCTGACCTTCTACAGGTGCTCCATAGAGAGGATCCTGACATAAGGCGCGTTCACACCGCAGTACTTTTCCCACTTTAGTTCCGATGACTTTCGTGGGAGAAAAAGGTTCCTACGTCTGATTGGCTGGGCGGATTGCCCTGTAAAACTCCCAAAAAGTTTTGTGAAGCCGCCATTTTATTATCCTCGCATTAGCATTATTAGCATTAGCATTAGCATTAGCCCAGCGCAGAAACGCAGAGAGACTAACTTATGGCAACACAAAATAAAACATGGGAGCGGTGGAGATGAGGAGGTGTCGGCGTTCTAGCGATTTACTCGGAAGGCTTCAGTAGAAGCTGCTGGGAGTCCCAGCAGCTTCTACTGAAGCCAGTCCCCAACTCCGGGGACTTCCGGTCGGGGACTCTGGGCGGCAGTATACGCCGTGAAGTGGTTTGCGGCCTGCCAGTAAGCCCAAAGCAGAAGAAGAAGAAGTGACGTCAGCGGCTTCATTTGCCTAATCCCCCCTCAGGGACTTATTCCGGTGTGAACGCGATCTGTACTTAGTTCATGAGAACTAAAGAGTTCTCATGAACCTTTGTGGGAAAAGTACTGCGGAGTGAACGCGCCCATTAAAGAATATACATCACCTAAAACAACAGAGATATAGAGTGCTGCCATTAACCTAACCTCAGGGTGTGATCTCTCTTGACTCCCAGCAGGGTGGCCAGCTGACTCAGGCTCTGCAGCTGCTGGGCCGTGATGAGGGGGGCCTGGTTGCGTCCAGCCAGCAGGTCTGTCCTGATGTGCTCCAACTGCATGATGTGGAGAAGGTGCTGGAAATGCAGCACAGAGGTCAGATTCCTCCTCTCAGTGTCCACCTTTGCCACTTTGTCCTTCCTCACGGCCTTCCTCTGGGCTCTCAACAACTGTAGAGGCAGAGGATTCAAGGAGCCGTTTAAAAACCTGCCATTGAACGTGTTACAAAAGACCTTTGCGTTTCAGACTACAAACTGTTTACGCAACGTTGTTAACCCAATGTTTAACTGCAGGATATTAGAGTACAGATCTCAAGTGAAAAGGCTACTCAATCCGGAGGGGTTTTAAAAGGGATGTTGTGGACAACAGCTTTACAGATTGTATAAAAGACACTTGGAGTAAAGTTTAATTTGGAATATTGGAATATACAAGTGAAATATGATTAATAGTTGTGTGCTATAGAAAAGATGAATAATGACTTTGTTTCTCAGATTTGCGTGTACCTAATGTGCAAACTTTAAGTTCCAATAAGTCCTCATTCTTTGAGCAAAACAAAGCACAGGCTTCAAACAATCCTTAACATGCCATTCAATCCCATCCAATACCCAAAAAGAAATCAAAAGTGAATGGTAGTCGGATTGCCAAAGACTTACATTCTGAGTCAATTCATCCAGGGTTTTGTGCAGCTCCTGTGCGAATGCCAGGTGATGAAGCACCTCCTCGTACTTTTCCGCCGCCGCCTCGAAAATGATAAATTGGAGAAAAAAAGCCAATGCACAAACCCCAGACAGAAACAGAAGATAATATGCTTTGGGTGCCAGTTCATAGCCAGGGCTTACCATCTGATCATGGTTAAGTTCCTCCCCCCAGGTCAGCCTCCTCTTGTAGTCTTCAAGTTTCAGCTGTGGGCACACAAGAGACTTTACAAAGTCCAGGTGCCTGCCAACTGTCTACTGAAACTGAAATCAACACTTACCTTCTTTTTCTCCAAGTTGCGGACTTTGTTTTTTAAGCAGATGAGACCATCTTCGATGTAGAGGTCATAGCCGTAGTAGACAGTGGAGGTCTCCATGCTGAGCTGCTGGGTGCTCAGACCCAGGGGCGAGCCCCCCTTTGGGCCATCAGCCACCACAAGGTCCCTCCGTCTGTCCTCCCCGTCCTTCAAGTGCTCAGGTGGTGTGACATCCAGGTTAGGCGAAGGAGACAGGTGCACCATGGTGAGCTTTCAAACTGGAAGGTTTACACCTTTTAGTAAGAAAAAGAAAAGAAACAAATGCAAAATGTACGGGCTCCCTGGATCTGTGCCCTGAAGCTGCTGGTACCGTATCTACCAGCCATCCAGAGCAGACGTGCTCCCACTTTTCCCGTTTTAAAATCTTGTTTAAAGACCCACTTATTCTCCCGTGGGTTTGCAAATCATGTATAAGACCGGTTGGTTTGTGCTTTTAAATGTGGGTTTATTTACTCATGTTTTATATTGTTTTTATGTCATGTACGGTATGAAAGTTTCCAGACTGTGGCTTTAAGAATGTTTTATGCAATTATGATGTTTTTATATATCGATTGATGTACAGCACTTTGATCAACTCTGTTGTTTTTAAATGTGCTATGGAAATAAAGATGGATTCACTGTATTAACAGAACCACTGAACAGCGGAGTCGGAAAGCGCCAGCGCCACACACCAACAGAAGCACGATGCAGGAGCACGCTGTGTTTGTTTAACCCCCTCAATTCCACAAATGTTCCACAATTATAAGAGACTAATTTACACAGGTGACTGATTTGGATGTTTCATCGGTAACGGAAAAAGCTCAATCTCATTTTAGAAAACAGCTTATTTCCCATTGAAGGTGCGGTAGGTAATTTTGGAGAAACCAGCTCGAGTGCACTAGAATTTGAAAATACACAACCGGAAAAAATCTGCCTCTTCCTCACAGAGCCCCTCCTCCAACACACACGAACGCGCACATGACCAATGAGGGCACGAGATAAGTTTGTGCCCAGATGGAAGGCTGACAGGCAGGTAGGCCATCCAGTTACTTTAGCCGGGCCGGCTCAGATGATTGGTCGTGCTTTTTACAGTACCACGGCTTCCACAGATGACATTTTTTTATGGAGTTTTTGTCAAAGCACTTAAGATATTCATTGCTATCGGGATGTTAAGAGCATTCCATGGAATATAACAAAAAGTGTATCTCGAGCCGGTTTCTCAAACTTACCTACCCCACCTTTAAGTAACAGACTCATTTTAAAATCATCCATAAATATCTACCCGGTTTCTGAATTTAAGATTTAAATTCGAAGTGGACCCATGTTCTTTTTGTAATTTTCAAGATGAATCATTGGAAGATTATTTTGCCCTTTTTCTAAATTGTTTGTCTAATGTGTGAGTTGGTTGTTGCTTAGAGTTACAGATATTCCTGCTTCAAAATATCACATTTAATATATATATGGAATCTTTCATGTGATTTGGTTTATTATAATTATTATTTTGGGTAAATACCATATACACTGCTGTTAATGGAGTGGTAGCAAGCCATCCTTTCCTCGTTGTATTAATAAATTAAAATGGTCTAAAAATACAGTCCTGGAAAATTGGTAAAAATGTTAATAGTGAATTTCTACGTTTGTATTATTTTAAGTAAGCTCCTTAATGCTTTTGTGTCTTTTTTGTTGTTGATGCCATGCTGCCATTAGTGATGTTATGTATTGCGCCGAGGCTTCGGAGCGTGTGTCGAGTAATCCCCGAAGCTTTTTGTGAAGCTTGTATCGAGGCTTGTATCGTTTTGGGCCAGTGACGTCATCGATGACAAACGAAGCCTAGCTGCCTGTCGATACCACGTGACTGCTTCAGGAAGCGATTCAGAACGGTTGAACCCATGGTTGAACCACAACGCTCATAATACCCATGGTATAATAAGAACCATGGAATGGAATGGAATTAAAAGAGCTCAGCCCCTCACTTATATAGATGTCGGAACATGTCATAAGTATAAATAGATACAAGCATGAATAAATGTAGGAATAAAAACATGAACAAATAAATGAATAAATACAGGAATAAATATTGTGCAGTGTTTTAGGGCTGTCCCGAATACCATTTGTCGGGCTCCGGATATTCGGTAGTAATCAGCAGCGAATATTCGAATATTCGGTGCGGAAAGATTTTTTTTTTTTTTTAAATAAAAAAAATGTTTTACAAAAAATGTTCATAACACGCTCCGAGACACCTGACAACATGCTGTTAAGCAGAAGTGCAGAAAGAGCATACTATTACGATTTATATTTATTTATTGTCTCAGTACTCGCATACATTACAACTAAATGTGTCCTCTGCATTTAACCGAGCCGCAGTGCAGCGCCTGGGGACCAAATCTGGTTCCAAATTACGTTTTACAACCTGAAGATACAAAACACATATTTATGTTATAACAACAACGCTTTTAATAACATAGCCGTAACAGTAGGCCTAACAGTGTAATACTTGTTACCGATACAGTAAACAGTATTTAAATAAATGAAGAACGAAAAATAAATGAACGAACTGTATGCCAATAATTGCCTTAGTCCCAGATGTTCCCACATTGCTACTATTATTTTCACTATTCGGATCAAATTGAAAAACTAATATAAAAAACAATTCGGTTGCTTGCTTGCAACTATTTTCCAAGCAAAGTAAGTGCACGCTTTTATCATGTGTAACGTTACTGTTTAACCGGCGGATAAAGCAGCTTCATCATGGCAACTTGACAACAGCTAAACTAAGCTAAGCTAAGCTAGTACTTACAGCATCAGGTGACTTTTCAGAGTTGTTGTGCCACCGTGGTAGGCCAGTTTCTTGTCGCATATTTGGCACACTGCCTTCTTCTTACCATCGTCCAATTTAAAATGGTCCCACACAGCTGAAGTCTTCGGCATTTTGTGTTCAGGTGTGTGAACCGAGGTGAAGCGTGCCGTTTGCGTTCGTGACTGTGTGAACGCGATGTCAGGAGCACAGGCTGAGATTGTATATATTTCCGCATTTTAACAGTGCAATTCAAAAGTATAAATATAGTATAAGAATATGGAAATTCGCCTTTATTGATGGCATACATTTAGGAAAAAATTTGAATTGAAAATAAATAAAAAAACGAAAATCCGAATAATGAAATTAAAACCCGAATAGTTGACCAACGAACGAATATTCGGGTACAGCCCTACAGTGTTTTCAGGGACATTCAGTGTGTGTGCTGTGGCTCAGCTGGAAAGCAGTTGACTCACGACCGCAGGGTTCCTGGTTCAACGACTGAACAATACATATTTTTTGTTGTTTATAAAATCTACAGCTAAATGAGATAATGTAGTTAATAAATGTATTCTTTGATATGGTTTAGCCTTTCTCAAGCTACAACATGGTTAAGTTTATGAATATTATTAAGGAATTAAAATCCCTCTTTGCAATGTTTAACAGCCTCCTTAGGCTTTTCAATCACAATCATTCAACTGGAATAAAAACAATATTGTTAACATGAAAATATGATTTAATGTTCGTTGTTTAGAGTTATTCTAAAGCTTTACTCAATGGGAACTCGGTATGAGAGAGCACACTGTTGAGATGTCCAATCTGCCTGTTTTACACACTTTGACCAACAGGGGGGTTCGTGTTCAAATGAAGCCCATGATGAAGCCTCATGAGATGAACCCTTTTGCGAACCAATTGTCTGGAAAGCTTCATAAGGCTTCATCTCGCCATCACTAGCTGCTATCATGCTGCCGATGTCCTGCAGTCCAGTTTAAATACACACACTTTGCTGCACAATCCTCCACTGGTTCAATGGCAGTTTAATCACCAGCTTCAGCAAACAAACCCCACGCCACGCCAATGGAAACCTTTGACTCACCTGAAGTGTTTCACGCGCGTGCAGACTGAGCCCCTCTCACCGGATGTCTCAAAGGGCCTGTTGGTGTCCGCTCAGACCTTTATATACCATGCCGTGCCGTTACACTGCGTTACACCGACGATCCAGCCTGATCACATCCGGTCCTGGCACCTGTCACCATAGATATATATAATAAACACTAGATGACTCACCCGCGCTGCTGGCCAATGGAGACCGACGTTGCCACTTGGCCGCCATCTTGCTACAGGCAGTGCTCTCATTCATAACATTATGGTTTACTATTTAAATAACCATAGCTTGCTCAATTTTCAACCAATTTTCAAACGGTTTGGTTTTTTTTAACATCAAATATGTAGTTATGATACTGCATACTTATAATCATGGACTTTCATATGAAAATAACATTAATCAGATAAAGCAATAGCTATACACACACACACACACACACACACACACACACACACACACACACACACACACACACACACACACACACACACACACACACACACACACACACACACACACACAAGGTATTTATATTAAATATTTGCCGGTCTATATATTTCCATTTATTTTATTATATTGTTAATATTTAAAATAAATTATAAAATTAAAATACATTTATATTTTATATATAAAAATCGGTCTCATGTTACCACTCTGTAAGCCAAGAGTTGTTAATTTAGCAATGCCTTAGCTTGAAGAACAGGGACACAACTAATGACAATAGCATATGTTGGTATATTATTTAGATATTCACACCTTTATCAGAAGAACCAAACCAACATAAAATGTGCTCACAGACAGGCCAGTTCTGTCTAATTTATCACAATTATTTTTGACATGAGATCTTCATATCATCCTAGTTTTGTATTTAGTTTCTAGATTTGTAAACAAATCCAGAACCTTTGAAATATGTTATTGAAAAAAGACCAAGAATAATACAAACTGTAGGATACCATGTGTCCTTTTGTGTCCTTCTGTAGTCCATTTGTGGTTTGTCTTGTCTCACCCCGGCTGATATATCACAAAATCCACTGTTTAAATTGTTCCCTATATTGCCCCTATGCCCCTGTAAGGTGTCCTTGGGTGTTATGAAAGGCGGCCCCCCAACATAAATGTATTATTAATTATTAAGAAGAACAACTTGGTGTGGTGTGGAGGGGATGTAGGAAGCAGGAGCAGGTGGGGAGAGATGGGGCTTCAAGGTTCAAGGTTATTAGGGCCTGAGCACGTAGTGCAAAGACCTATTGAAATCGTCAGTATTATTATTCTTCTGTTACCGGTTCTGCACTTTCGACCTGTTTTTGAGGGGGTTATGACACTATTCATGTAGCGACATTTGGCAACGCCGCCAGGACCGGTGAAAATGTTAACATTCTGGATTCGATGGGAGAAAATGTTTCAACTTGCTCTCTAGCGCCACCTGTGTAAATTCAGTGTTTCCAAAAATTTACAAAGTCGCAGCGTAAGTCTGACGGACCTGAAATTTTGCACACTTATCCGGGTGGAGCAGCTCTACATATTATCCTCTCATATTCCGAAGCTCCGCCTACTTTGATTTTTTTTTTTAAATTAGCATAATGTGAAAAACATTGAAATATTAACTTAAATTCCAATTTCTTGATTTTCCAAACCAAACTTAGTGCACAGCATCAATGGAGGGGCAGACACATTACCGTACAAAATGAGCACGAGGTGTGGAAAAATGTGGCCGACATCAATCAAAACGTATTAGCAAAAGGGTGTGGCCTACACATAAATGCTCACAATTCATCCAAAATGTATCCAAATATCACATATTTCGGTGTATAGGTTCAGTGTGTCTTGGGGGATAGGCACAACAAACAATGTTCATTTCGAACAATAGGGGGCGCCAAAAACACAACTAATTTATATCTCAAGAACCGATGGACTAAAAAAATATATATTGTCATAGACATACTGGCAGGGTAAGTATAAACTGAGATTTAAAGGGTCGCAACCAATGAAAAATGTGGGCGTGTCCTATTCAGTTTTTTCTCGAAATCGAAGGGTTAAAAAATGTACCGAGCCATAAGTAGGGGAGAAAATGAGTTACGGCCTTTAAATTCGGAACACATGTCACAGCCCACAACCTTTTCCAGACTGTAGAAAAAAATCGGACGTTTTAGCTAATATGTCTCAGTAGCGCCCCCTATTGTGCGGTAGTCAAATATAGTTTCTTCGAACTACCCGAAACTTGGCACAGAGATTCCTCATGGAAATGCGGACATATTTAAAAATGGCTTCCATTATCTCCGCCCCCCATGAAGTCGGCCATTTTGAAATATGTCCATTTTAAGCGCATTTTCGCATACTTGTCCTAGGAAAATGATCGGAAAAATTTCAAACCAGGACAAGATCAGCCCATATCCAATGTGATGCTAAATTGCGAATGAATAGTTGACTGCTCAAACGGGGAGCTCGTAAGCTAATGGAACATGTACCAATTTTGACGATTTAAATGCCACAAAATCGCTAAAATGACTTTCGGACGCAAAACTTGGAACACACGTCACAACCCACGTCTTTTTCCAGACTGTACAAAAAAAATGTACATTTTTGTACACCAGCTCAGTAGCGCCCCCTATTGTGCGATAGTCACATATAGTTTCTCCAAACTACCCCAATCTTGCCACAGACATTACTGATGGAATTGCGGACATATTTCAAAATAGCTTCCATTAGCCCCGCCCCCCAGAAAGTCGGCCATTTTGAAAAATCTGTGTTATTCATGTATTTTAAGCGCTTTTTCGCAAACACCTCCTCGGGAAAAGATCGGGAAAATTCCAGTCCAGGACAAGTTAAGCCCATATCCAATATCATGTTAAATTGCGAATAAAATAGTTGCTAGCTCAATCGGGGCGAACGTAAGCTAACAGAGAATGTACCATTTTTGACGATATACATGTCTCAAATGACTCCAAACTACTCGCATATAGTTTTCCAGATATTCACGAAACGCTGTATACACATTACTATTATGATGGCACACAAATTTACCAGCAACAACTCTGCTTATTAATTTCCCACATTAACCATAAACACCCAATACATATAAAACTCCTAAACAATGTATGGTGAAATGTTTTCCATCTTTGTTTTTCTATCTACGACTACAAACAGTATTTCCACTACAAGCACAACAGTAACACATATTTCTATGCAATACAATAGAACAGTATGTGTTCACAGCCAATCCATGATTTAATGAGTATTTCCTTTGTGCCAAGAGCTGATTTAGTATATTGCATCAACGACCTTTTCAATTAAATTGACAATTCTTTTGTGTAATTAATAGTGTGTGAAACCAGGCAGAGTGAGTGACATGGTGTTCATTTCCACTATGCCAAAGCAGTTTACAGTTGCTGACGGTGTAAGGTAATATATATTGTCCTAAGTAATTGTATGTAGCTGTGTTCAAAGGAGTACACGTTACAAGGCCGTGCGGGGGGAGCTGCCAGACCCAGATGTCCTCAAAGTCAGCGAGGTATACAAGGACCTCTCAGCAGACATCTCACCACGAAAAAAAAACGAATGGCTCACTACTCAACTCAATCTTGTGCACAGAGCCTATAGAACACATAATTTAAACCAGCAGGATGTAAACAGAGGAGAACAGCCGGTCTGATTTAGTGCCATGTGATTATCCTGTAATGAGTAACATACACAGTGTTGATCGATATAAACTATATAAACAGTTCATTTATTGTCTCGATACATGTGTTGTGTAAGACATTTGAATCAATTTGATACGTCAATATTAAATGTACCTTTATTTTGAAAAACTTTATTGTGAATGACAAACCGGATGTCACATTTCCGGTATTTCCGGTTTAGGGAGAGACTTAATTCAGGTAGCTTGCCTTGGCTGTCTGTGTGCGCGGAGGTTTTGTCGTCAACAGACTCATTAAACTACCCACTTCTCGGTACATAGAAACCCTGCTCCACGGTCAAACGTGAGTAATATCGCAATTGGTGTGTTATACTGAAATGTGTTGACCTATACTTTATTTATATATATGCATGCTTTTCATTGGAACACGCGGTGGGTGTGTGCAGTGCTAATGCTAATACCTAGCGCCACTTGTTTTGATGTACGTTTTTGTTGGTAACCTCGCTAGTTTGTATCTTTTAGTGTTGAGGTGGGCACCGTTAGATTCTGTGTCTCCTTGCGGTCATAAACATGTGTTTAATGTGGAGCTAGGATAAGTAATAAGGGAGCTAGGAGTGATTTTCGGTGCAGTAATGCACCTACTTGAACCGAAATGTCTACATGCATAGCAGAAGATGGCATCTTTTTTACATGAATATTCCAGCCAATCTCTGAGCGGTTTTTCGCTCGGGGCTAATTCAGAGGCTCACTGTTAGCATTGTGTGTTTTTTGTGAAAAAATAAATGAAAAAGATCAGTTAAATTAGTTTTTTCCAGTTCTATGGATATAAAATATTCATAGTTTATTAAATATTAAGCTTCCTTAGACGTTGTTTCCTGAAAATGACGCGATTACGGGTCCGTGGGGCCTAAGACGATAACAGAGTATGTTTTATTTTTATTTTATTTATTTTTTCACAACAGTTATATTTGGATGGAATGAATACCTATAGTGATAATACAAAGTAATAAAATGATTTTTACAGTGAAAACGTTCAAATGGAATTGATGGTTCCCAAATTACCCAGAGGTGAGGTGGACTTTATTTTTCTAAACCTCTCTTAAAAAGGTCAAATTTCACTTGTTCTGCATCAATCTTGATACAGGGTACTTATTATATGTTATAGTTTGGATTCCTAAAGCTTTTAGTCTACTAAACTCATCATTCAAGGGTGGTTTTCACTATAAGTAATGGTTTTTTTTTAGGCGGTCATTAGAATTGACATGTTTTTACTATGTTCCATCTCAATTTACTTTAAAATAAAAACATCTCTATTGTACGGTGGCCCTGAAGTGCAAGAAACCACAGCATTTCACAAAACACAACAGAATTTCACAAAACACAACAGCATTTCACAAAACACAACAGCATTTCACAAAACGCCACAGCATTTCACAAATCGCCACAGCATTTCAGAAAACACAACAGCATTTCACAAAACGCCGCAGCATTTCACAAAACACCACAGCATTTCACAAAACGCCACAGCATTTCACAAAACACTGCAGCATTTCACAAAACACTGCAGCATTTCACATTGGACGGAAAGGGTATTCCTTAGGGAGAACACTTATTGTTTGTGATATTGTTTGTGGACAGAGCCAGCCAGAGAAGCACTGCTGTGATTGGTTGTTTTTGCTGCCAATCAAGAAATGACTTTGTGATTGGACCAACACATCAGCCGTTAGCTGTTAGCACACACTCAGAGCTCACAGCTCCTCATATCTGTTCAGAAACTGGACAAAAGTTAAAGATATGCAAAACACAGACTGTCTATGTCATGGTGAATACAGTCGCTGCTTTATTTATGTCTGTATGATGTTGTTGTGAGTGTGGACGGAGCAGCTACAGGTTAGTTTAGCCTGATCGATCCGATTCCGATAGGATTTACATGGAGATCCGGCCCGCCCCCTCTCCAGCGTCTTTTTTGAATCACAGGAATAAACACAGAATTAATGCTTTATTAATTCATGGTTTTTAAGGGGCTTATCTCCATGTAAATACTATGGTAGACTACCCAGTTACTAAATCAGCCTACTATCACCTAAAGAACATATCTAGGATTAAAAGACTAATGTCACAGCAGGATTTGGAAAAACTTGTCCATGCCTTTATCTTCAGTAGACTCGACTACTGCAATGGTGTCTTCACAGGTCTCACTAAAAAATCTATTAGAAAGCTGCAGCTGATTCAGAACGCCACTGCTCGAGTCCTCACTAACACTAAGAAAGTGGATCACATCACTCCAGTTCTGAAGTCTTTACACTGGCTTCCTGTGTGTCAAAGAATAGATTTCTAAATACTGCTGCTGGTTTATAAAGCACTGAATGGTTTAGGCCCAAAATACATTACTGACCTCCTGCTAAACTATGAACCATCCAGATCTCTCAGGTCTTCAGGGACTGGTCAGCTTTCTGTCCCCAGAGTCAGAACTAAACATGGAGAAGCAGCGTTCAGTTATTATGCTCCAAATATCTGGAACAAACTCCCAGAAACCTGCAGGTCCGCTGCAACTCTGACTACTTTTAAATCCAGACTGAAGACTTTTCTTTTTGTCGCTGCTTTTAATTGAACTATTCATATCTTAAACTGCACTGTAACTTTTATCCATGTACTATTTCTTGTAATGTTTAATTGAACTATTTATATTTTAGACTGCACTGTAACTTTTATCCATGTACTTTTTCTTGTAATGTTTAATTGAACTATTTATATTTTAGACTGCACTGTAACTTTTATCCATGTATTTTTACTTAATGTTTATTTGATTAGCTTTTCTTTTTTAATGCTTAATGTCTTTCATTTTTTTTTTTGTAAAGCACTTTCAATTGCCTTGAGTTGAAAAGTGCTCTATAAATAAACTTGTCTTGCCTTGCCTTACCCAATATTCGCATCGCTCTAATCGCTTGAGTTTCACCGCAGCTGTCAGCTGTGTTTGCTCCTGTCATTCAAACAAGACGCGCTGGAGAGGGGGCGGGAAGTATCTCCATGTAAATCCTATAGGAGATACCAACTACAACAAAATGAACATATTTGACAGTGATTTAATTGTAATACACGTTTCAAAGTGATGCCGAAGTAACTAATACTGATAACGGTTAGTAAAAACCATGAATTAATGCTTTGACAAGTCTGCAGACAAGACGGCAGGCGAAAAGCTTTTAAAATGCGTGTTTTCAGAATGGAATCGGATCCATCAGGCTAAACTAACCTGTAACTGCTCCGTCCACACTCACAACAACGTCATACAGACATAAATAAAGCAGCGACTGTATTCGCCATCTGTGGTTTGTACATATTTAACTTTTGTCCAGTTTCTGAACAGATATGAGGAGCTGTGAGCTCTGAGTGTGTGCTAACGGCTGATGTGTTGGGAGGGACCGGTTGGGACATATTGCGCTGTCGGACGTTGACCAATCACGAAGCGTCATTTCTTCACTGGCAGAGTGTTCTCCCTACGGAATACCCTTTCCGTTCAATGTGAAATGCTGTGGTGTTTTCTGAAATGCTGCGGCGTTTTGTGAAATGCTGTAGCGTTTTGTGAAATGCTGTTGTGTTTTCATTTTAAGTCATACGCTAATATTAACCAATACACAGCTTCAATTATTACTTTACTTACCTTGACCACATAACAGCTGTATTGAAGGTTTGCTTTTTGATCAATAAACACAACAACAAAAAGCAAACTCCACTGGTATGGAACATACATGGCCTAATATCAAGAGGAGATGCGTTTATTGAGTAAACAAACAGTCAAGGGCAGAACGTCTGCACAACCCACTGCACCGCACGCCACGGTTAACCTGTTAAGCCGGCGGGGACCCTGTTTTTTTTTTCCACGACACTGTGTCTCAGAGCATCTTAATATTTAAAAACCTATTAATGTGTTATACCAGATTAAAGAGAAGAATCTCAGCTAACTGACGATAAGAACTATTTTTACCGAAACAAAACAAAAGTCTCACAAGAAGCGTTAGCATTAGCCCTTAGCTAAAACGGGCAGATGCTACTTCCGGTGCTAACTAGCAAAAACGACATTTAAAACTTAATGTCTTCTGCACAAACTACATATCATCTGAAAGCTGATACTCCACAGATTATTTTTGTTATAAGTATCATCACTGTAGGACACAAACTCACTGAGCTATCAGCCAGAACAGAGAAGAAAAAAAACAACAGTTTTCAAAACCATAACAATAAGTATGTCTTACCGTTGCTGTTTTGTGATCAAAGCTCTTGTTCAAGGGAATAAAAACGCTGCTTAAGGTTAATCCAATGTCTCTTAGTCACTTTAAAATGGTTCCTGATCATCTATCATTACATTCATGGCAGCAGAGTAGGTATAAAGTGTTGCAGTCCCGAGCTAATGCTGTCTCACGTGCTGTTTACGCAAACCTCTCTCTACTTGACGTAAGTGTTTAGCGGGACTTACTAACTGTCACTCGATTCTATTGGCTCCAACGGTTCAGAAAAGGTGTCAATCACCCAAATCGACCAATGGGTTCCAAAGATATGATCCTGCGTAGTATAAACTACGCCCGCTCCATTACGCATTACGCAGCCAGAAGGGAGAGCTTCACCACCGAGGCGAGCAGGTGCTAGAGATGCTAGCTGACGATAGCGGGGCTTTGATCATACCAAATGACTCTTCGTCGGATGATGAAGATCTCCTCCAGCCAGACCTGGATCCGGACAGTAGTGACTCGGATGTTGAACTTCCACCACGGGAAAGGTATGTAATCTCTCTGTTTTTATATATTATGTGGTTGGTGGAACTGCGTCACAGTGCTAGCTTAGCCAAGAAGCTACAGGAATGATTAGGCAAAATGCTAAATAGTTTTACTTGTCTTTTTGGAGTTACATTTTCTAAATGAATGGCCAGTGAATGAATATACATGTGTTTACTTATTTATTTGGTGTAATATTTCATTTATAGTCCAATATTATCCTATAAATATAAGCCAGTGAATTAATCTAATCTCTTTGTTTTTCCACATTTGTTAGATGCAGCAGGACAAAGCCACACACCCAGAAGACTGTCAGGGAGCAGCTTGCTGCAGAATTGTTGGAGTTTGCTGAAGGCCCTGCATCTCCACCACCCCCTCCTCCACCACTCACATGCATGCCCGAGTATTATGGGGAAGACGCAGTCCGGCACACGAACGTTTGAGAAATTACGAACGGCTCATTTCGGAGGACACGCGCACATCTGCTTGACGCCCGGACGACCAGCGACCCTCCCCTACAGGTGCTCGGACGCGAAGGCCCGCCCACAACTGCGTGCACGTCTGTGACCGCAGTTTTAATTTGTTTTAAATGTGTCTTCGAGGCCCGGTTTTATACGGGGGTGCATAAGGGTGCATTGCACCCTCAGTTGAGTCGTTATGCACCCTCATTTGAAAAATGAAAAGTGAAAAATATTACATATATAATAATAATAATAATAATAATAATAATAATAATAATAATAATAATAATAATAATAATAGTAGTAATAAGAAGAAGAATATTAAGAAGAAGAATTTAGTTGAAATAAAATCAATTGGAATTGTGGTTAAATAACATTGCTGCATTTATTTGGTCAATTTAAACGTAAGTAACGTTATTATGTCAGGTGCGTGTGACCTGTGCCGCTGCGCGTTCGCCATCTGCAAGGTTCTTACAAAGCTATCAGTGTCAGTGATGGACATCAGAAAATGGTTAAAACAACCAGCCCTTATCGCCAGCAGTAACACTGCATCTACTGCAGGTAATAACAGTTCAGATCATGGGGACATTACGTTACCCGCGGCCACTGTCGTGGACAATAACGCCGGACTCGCCGGCTTTGCCCGCCTCGCCCACAGAGGCAGAGCAGCCGCAGCCGTCTTTGTTGCCCCAAACACCGCCACCCCTCGGCGGCCCGCAAGTGCCAGAGGACCTCCTCGGCAAAACAGAGCCTGCCCAGGTATATTTAAAAAAGTGCCCAACTCATTTTGCAGCTCATGGTTTCAAAACAGAGATTGGCTGGAATATTCATGTAAAAAAGATGCCATCTTCTGCTATGCATGTAGACATTTCGGTTCAAGTAAGTCAGATGCCTTCACCACAACTGGCTACAACAACTGGCGCCATGCTCTTATAGGCTACGTGATAAGGGACTGGGAAGGCATGAATCAAGCAAAGAGCACATAGATCCATAGATCTCTTCATTTTGCTCTCAAAGTGCACCAGATTTATGCTTTTAACTTCAATATTTAAAAAAAAAAATCTTCCTAGAGGGTGTTAGGTCCACTCCCCACTTATAAAAATAGCACTTTACCACTGCACCCTCTCTAATCTCAGATGCACCCTGAGTCATTTTGTTCTGGAACCGGGCCTGCTTGGAGATAAGGACCAGCTGCACACAATAAAATACAGTATAACACAAAACCAATAAGACACACGGTGACACATGGCACACCAAATATCAATCATCGTCCAGCCTCAGCTTTGGTATTCTTTCACAACCATGTTATGGGTTTATTAGATTGAGCAAACATAAACATATGTGGTGATTAAAGAACTCATTATACCCTACTGTCCTACTAGGGCATTGCGTTCCAAGAATGCAGGGTTGTTGGTTGTTCCTAGAGTCTCTAAAAGTACAACGGGAGCCAGAGCCTTTTCTTATCAAGCTCCACATTTGTGGAATCAGCTTCCAGTTTGTGTTCGGGCGGCAGACACCCTATCCGTTTCTAAGAGTACGCTTAAGACCTTCCTTTTTGATAAAGCTTATAGTTAGGGCTGATTAGATTCAGCCCCTAGTTTTGCTGATATCGGCTTAGTTTGTCGGGGGACATCTTACTTCTTCCTTCTCTCTGTCTGTACCTGTGTACTCTCATGTTCCCATTAACCCAGCTTCCCCACATGTCTTTCTTTTTGGTGTCTATATACGCCGGGATCCGGAGTCATGGATGATCCTGCGGTCCTGTGTCCTGGATCGCGAGCCCTGGATCGCAAGTCGTGGCTGTGGTCCTGGATCATCGGTCCTGGATGGATGTTATGGAAATCTAGGACCCAAACACGGCTGGAGAGTACAAGTCAAGTGATCAAAACAAATAAATGGTGAATCGAGAAAAGCTGTCTTTTGGTTATTTATTTGAAGCTTCAAATACACGATACAATAATATAACTATGTCACAAGTCGGACAGAGTATAAGATAGTCTGCGCAAGAGTGCACAGAACAATGAAAAAGCAGAGATTATATAGGAAATGAGTGGGAACGTGAGAAATCTGGATTCACACAGTCACATATTGTTATTAGACACCTGGCCTTGAGCGGGAGATAGCATAACGGTTCTCAGAGCAGGGAAGTTCGTGTGTGACTGTGTATGAGTCTCCCAGTAGTCAAAGCAGCTCTGTGGCCTTGACGCGTCTGGGAATAAACCCTAAGAGAATATAATAATAAAAGAAAGCACATCAGGAAATAAGAAGCATTTGGTTTAAGCATATGAAAGATATAATAAGGATGATATATTAGAACAATTTCCACTACATTCTCCCCTTTTGATCATACTTGATCAATAAAAAAAAAAAAAATGATAGGATAGACTGATATAACACATCAATGAATACACTCCATCGCTGGTTTAAGTAAACACATCACAAATATATCATAGAAAACTGGCTGTTTTTGTGGAGGACAGACTCCAATATAATGTAAGCATAAGAGAGGAGATACACACATGATTATATTGATAAATCGGAATCAGACTCTTCTGATTCTAGCTGATCTATCTCACTGTGGCGCAAAGGATTGTCGTGTAATGGAATAGGAGTATACTGAACGAAAGCTGAGGATACCATGCTGGAAACGCACTTCTTCAGTATTGGGATAATCAAACAGGTACAACTGATTAATAGGCCAAAAATGATCGCTTTCATGTCGGCTAACAGGTTGTTAAGATGCAGCACAGTGTCAGTGATGGTCTTGGTGGCGTCGGGAATGTAAGTGCAACAGGAGTCACCGATCACATGACACAGGCCACCCTTTGAGGCGAACAAATTGGTGCTGCATGAGCATGTTCCTAGAGGCTATTATGAATGGGGGCAATGCCTGGAAGCCTTGCGTCGTCTCCTAAGTGAGATTCTCTAGCCGGATGTGTAAGGTATCTATTTTATGGGCATTGTTTACTGTATCCCACCGTTAGCTCCAGCGGACGTCAGATCTCTTTTTACCTTGTGGTGGTCGGGGTGTTGGAACTCTGGGTAATGATGTGTCGTGTACATTAAGGACGTGAGTACAGTGACTGCTGGATTCAAATCCACTAGAGTGCATGTACCTATCCAGAGGGGAGCCAGAACTTGATAGAGCTTGTCGCCGCACAACCAAAAGTAATCTTGTGGCGCGTTAAACCCAGCATCACTGGGCCAGGCCAGTTGGAGGGAAATATGGTTAACATCAGGGAATGCTACGTTAGAAAGGATTCTTTCAGGGGCACCAGATATGTGACAATACGAGATTTTGTAAGCACCGTAACTGCACGTGTTCCGTAGGATACGAGTACAACCAGTAGTAGTGCCTAGGGAAAAATAAGGTGGTGTAAGAGACGTTTTGTGGTAAACTCTCTGGATGCAGAGGTTATGTTTCATCCCTCTCAAATGACTGGGGTGCACATGGCTGACGGGTTGGTACTTTGCGTATGTGGTATCAAGCGTGGATGCACGCAAAGAGGAGTTAGACCGATTGCTGCATGGTGGGGGAAGCTGCCTAGCATAACGCCACTCGGTTACGCTGTCTTCACCCTTGATGGGCCTTGTCAGAGCCATAAACGCACAGAGGTGTTCAACCTGGGTCAGAGAGCGCGGACGAACTGGCACGGACATTGATGAGTCCTGGGGGAAAAGGGTGCATGCATAACATGACCCATTTTGTCCTGCGGCCTGCAAGAATGATCTCAGAGTGTGCCACCAGACGTTACCGGTGATCCCATTACTGGTCTGACCCACATCAATGTTGCTATGGTCGTTATCGCCTATGTATAGATTAAATGTAGATGTACCTATTGAAGGATAAAGATAAGGCAAAAAGTAACTGTGAATATAAGGTATAGTAAATCCTGTTATAGGAAACGCTAAAAACATTGAGCTGTCTGAGTGGAAAAATAACGTGTTAAAGTTTACTGCTGGCCGGCTACATCCTGTTATCTTCAAGGACAGAACACCATGGTACGGTATGTGGGCCCCTGAGCCACACCAGGTGCAACTGTCTTGTGAGAAAACCAGTTAAAACAGGTAATTAGGAAAAGGGAGTATGGCCCTGGCCGTGACCTTAGCTAAAACTGTGTGTGGCTGGGCAGAAAAGGCAGATTGCAGCACAGAGAGCACTAAAGGTGGGGGCTTCACAGCAAATACTATAAAGAACAAGATATATTCAGAATTCGGGACTCACTTCAACTGGGATCTCACACTGACGAGCTTGTCACGGTGGGAACTCAAGAAGGGGTCCAAGGCTGTAGTGACTGTACAGTCAGAGTGTACTGTACTGTCTGTACACCATGTATTTTCTACAACTCTACATGTGTACATTATACAGTACATACTACATACATAGTGATGTACATACACACTGTTAGAAATTAAAATCAATGTTGATATGGCGTAATTTTGAATTAAATACACTATTTAATTTAAATCAGTTTTATTCTGAAAACACCGAAAGTTAACACTATTAACTTAATACTTTTATTCTGAAAATTCTTCACTTCCGGTTAGCATTAGCATGTGGCGAAATGCTACGTTTTCAAACTGTGAATCGAAGGTGAAATGACATGTGATGTTGTACACTGAGCACACTGGGATTAGCACTCATGTATTGACGCTGAATAACATTTATCAGGGAATGTTTAAATAACAACAGACACCAGAATATACGTAAGTGCTAGTTTTTTTGCGAGTCCAAGTACCGGTTCCCGACGTTCCGGTTTTAACCGGACTTGAACCGAAACTTTTTACAAGTCCAGTACCGGTTCGGCGTACCGGTACGCAGCACTAGTGGTGACTAGGACACGTCACTTGTTGTCATCTGTTGGTGACTCGGACACGTCACTTGTTGTCATCTCTTTCTATTGGTGACTTGGACATGTCACTTGTTGTCATCTGTTGGTGACTTGGACACGTCACTTGTTGTCATCTCTTTCTATTGGTGACTTGGACATGTCACTTGTTGTCATCTGTTGGTGACTCGGACACGTCACTTGTTGTCATCTCTTTCTATTGGTGACTTGGACATGTCACTTGTAGTCATCTGTTGGTGACTTGGACACGTCACTTGTTGTCATCTGTTGGTGACTCGGACATGTCACTTGTTGTCATCTGTTTGTGCCTCGGACACGTCACTTGTTGTCATCTCTGTTGGTGACTTGGACACGTCACTTGTTGTCGTCTCCTTCTACCGTTTCTCCTTTCCTGTGACTACGACCTTGCAGTGGCTGGCGTGGACCCATGTAGCTCTCTCGGCGACCTTGACCGCTGTCTGGGTGACGAGAAGCACCTGGTAGGGACCTTGCCAACGATTGGATTTCCAGCTCTTTCTCCGGAAATCCTTGATCAGCACGAAGTCGCCGGGTTGGAGATGGTGAAGTGGACCAGTGGCAGTCGCTAAAGTGGATGATAGGTTAACACAATATGACAACATAGCATCCTCACACAAAGTTGTGGAGGGAAGAGGACATCCTGGAGCCTTGAGTCCAATCTGTGGAGGAGCCCCAAAAAGGATTTCAAATGGGCTGAGTTGACTCCGTGTTCTTTTCCGCATCCGCATGTACATCAGCACAATGGGCAGAGCTTGTGTCCATGACAGACCTGTGTCTGCACAGCATTTTGCTAGTTTGTAGAACTGGTCTACCAGAATTTTGCATAATGCAGATTAGGCATGCTTCACAGTGATTTTGAGCTGTTACTGTGAACCCCCTTGTGAACCACTCCTGATTTATAGACTCTAACATCCCCCCTTTTGACACATGATCCCACCCGTGTGTCAATTTAGCGAAATGAGGGAAAAAATGTCTGGGAAGACATGGATTGGAATTTGGGCCAACCCAGATGCTGGATTTTGGGTCAAAAACAGCCCCAGCAGCCTTCCATTGAGCCTTCTCAACTGGCGTAGCTAGCTGCTGCATGGAAGTCAGTGATGACATTTTGTCAGTGAAGGAGGAGACAGGGATTTTAACAAATGAGTGTGCGTGAGGTGCGAGAGGAATCAGGGCTGCTGCCTTTGCGGCTGAGTCAGCAGACGCATTTCCCAAGGGAAACATTTACAGACTGCAACCTCAGATTGTGGTGTCTAGACAGTTGTGTTAAGTTAATTTATTTAGTTCAGTCCTTTTGTCTTTTGCCTTGTCTTGTGATTTCCTGTTTTATTTTGTAATAACCTTTCCCTCTCGTTTCAGAGCATTCCTGCCCTGGTGTGTTTTTCCCACCAGTGTGATTGTCAGCCCCTCCCTTAATTGTTGCCACCTGTGTCCCCTTACCTAGTGTGTGTATATATAGTCTGCGTCTCCCTTTGTCTTGTGTCAGTTCGTCTTGTCAAGCCTGCCAGTCATCCCTTGATCGTGTGAAGTATATTTTTGATAGTCATGTAGATGTTTTTTTGGTTTAGAGTTTTTGATCCTCCAAGTGAGCGTTTTGTGTTTTGACCTTAATTAAAAGACCTTGTTAATTCTGATCTGTTTCTGGTGTTGTGCATTTGGGTCCTGAGCCTCGTGACATTCTTAACAGTACGAACTGACCAAAGAATGGACCCAGCCGACCCAGACAGGTTCAGAGCAGCTCTGCGCTCACAAGGCACGCTTTTGTCTCAGCATGACGATCAGCTGAAATCAATTGACCAGGGAGTGAGAGAATTGAGTGGTCGTCAAGAAAGCTTCCAAACATCTGTGAACAGCCAAGTAAACCACCTGCCAGATCAGCTTGTTCGTGTCCTTGCCCACCTGGAAGCTGGATCTCAAACTGTTTCCGCGGCTGCACCCCTGCCTGAGGCTGTGAATCCTGTGATCCCAGGACCTACTCCTTCTTCATGCTCTCGTCTCGCATCTCCAGAGAAATTCTCCAGTGACTCAGGTGACTGTCGTCCTTTTTTAGTCCAATGCGACCTGCATTATCAACATCAGCCTTCTGCTTTTCCAACAGACCAGTCTAGAATAGCTTTCATGATAACACACTTGACTGGTAGAGCAGCAGCATGGGCTACAGCAGAATGGGCTAGAGACTCTCCCCTTTGCAGATCACTTGGACTGTTTACTGATTCCCTTAAAAAGATTTTTGATCGTACAGCACCAGGGAGAGAAGCGGCTAAAGCTCTAGTCCAACTCAAGCAAAGAAATCAAAGAGTGTCTGATTATGCCATAGAGTTTAGGACAATAGCAGCAGACAGTGGCTGGAATGATCTGGCCTTGCTGGACGCCTTTGTAAATGGACTTTCAGGCCTTGTCAAAGATCACTTAGTCCCATTAGATCTTCCAGAAGATTTAGACTCTGTGATTGCTCTGGCTATACGAATAGATAATAGGCTCTGGGATAGACAAAAAGAAAGAGAACATCCTGCAGTTCGTTCACCAAGCTCCAGGGGGCCTCCTCGTGGCATCCGGATGGGGGAGGATTCGTTTCCAGGGGTCTGGATCAAGCCTCCTTTGACAACGCCATCCACCACATCAGAGGAACCCATGCAACTTGGCCGAGCAAGACTTTCACTGGAGGAGCGAGAACGGCGCCTCCGCCAGGGCCTGTGTTTCTACTGCGGGCATCGTGGACACCTGATGGCCGCTTGCTCACTAAAAGACGGGGCTCCCCAGGCAAGAGGAGGGCGCTGGTGAGCCGACTAACTTCTGACTACTCTCCTCGTACGCTGACTCCTATCCAAGTAAAATTAGGTAAGAACACCTTAACACACCCTATGATTTTAGGCTTCCCATGGTTGAAAAGACATAACCCTCACATTGACTGGCGTTCTGGTAGGGTGAAGGGGTGGGGAAGAGAATGTAATCATACATGTTTGGTTTCACCAGGAGAAGTTGAAGGGCTGTCTGTAGGAAGGGTTACTTCAGGTAGTGAGGTGGAGACGAAGGAAGTAACTCATGACCATGCCTCTGACTTACCAGACCTGCCCAATGTTCCCTCCTGTTACCACAACCTGAGGGAGGTTTTCAGTAAGACTCGGGCCTCTACGTTGCCTCCTCATCGACCTTATGACTGTGCAATTGACTTACTACCGGGTGCCCCCATTCCCAAGGGACGTCTATACTCAATTTCTGGTCCTGAAAGACAATCTATGACGGATTACATTGACTCATCTCTGAAGGCGGGCCTCATTCGTCCATCGTCATCTCCTGCTGGCGCCGGATTTTTCTTCGTGGGTAAAAAAGACGGATCCCTCCGACCCTGCATAGACTACTCTCCCCTGAATGATATAACGGTAAAAAACAGGTACCCTCTCCCCCTCATTTCCACTGCTTTTGAACTGTTAAAAGGAGCTAAGATCTTCACTAAACTTGACTTGAGGAATGCCTATCACTTGGTCAGGATAAGCGAGGGGGACGAATGGAAGACTGGATTCAATACCCCCAGTGGCCACTATGAATACTTAGTAATGCCATTTGGGCTAACTAATGCTCCTGCTGTATTTCAGGCTCTTGTGAATGATGTGCTCAGACAATTTTTGAATCATTTTGTGTTTGTCTACCTGGATGATATATTGATATTCTCTCCTGATGAAGAGTCCCATGTTCAGCATGTCCGCCAGGTCCTCCAAGGCCTTCTGGAAAACCAACTATTCGTGAAGGCGGAGAAATGTGAATTTCACAAGACCACTGTCTCATTCCTGGGCTTCATCATTGCTCCGGACCAGGTCAAGATGGATCCAAGCAAGGTCAGTGCTGTCGCAAATTGGCCCACACCCACCAACAGGAAGAAGGTACAACAATTTCTCGGTTTTGCTAACTTCTACAGACGTTTCATAAGACATTTTAGCTCCATAGCTGCACCTCTCCACTCACTCACCTCAACCCATGTTCAGTTTTTGTGGACTCTACAGGCCGACAAAGCTTTCCAGGAATTGAAAAGACGGTTTACCTCTGCTCCTGTTCTCATCACTCCTGATTCACTACGGCAGTTTGTGGTGGAGGTGGATGCTTCCAATGATGGGGCTGTGTTGTCACAACGTTCAGCCAAGGACAGCAAACTTCACCCATGTGCTTTTCTGTCACGTAAGTTAACACCTGCTGAACGCAACTATGATGTAGGCAACAGAGAACTTTTGGCAGTCAAAACAGCGCTTGAGGAATGGAGACACTTTCTGGAGGGGTCAGAGCAACCATTCATAGTCTGGACGGATCATAAAAATCTTGAGTACATCCGAAAATCTAAGAGACTGAACTCACGTCAGGCAAGATGGGCTTTGTTCTTCACTCGTTTTAACTTTTCCTTGTCATTTAGACCCGGTTCACAAAATGTCAAGCCAGATGCACTCTCTCGTGTTTTTGATCCTGAACCCTCGGCAAAGGAACCAAAGCTCATCCTTCCACTAAACTGTGTGGTTGGAGCGGTAACTTGGCCAATAGAAACAGAGGTGAAACGAGCTAACGGTGAGAGCCCGACACCTAGGGGTTGCCCCCCAAATAGGTTGTTTGTTCCTCAAACTGTGCGTCCTAAGGTCATTCAATGGGCTCACACCTCGCTGCTCACCTGCCATCCTGGGGTAAAAAAAAAACATGTACGTCATCAAGCAACGGTTCTGGTGGACATCTATGGAGAAGGATGTCAAGGAGTATGTAGCCGCCTGCACCATCTGCGCCAGGAATAAGACCTCTTCCAGGCCCCAGATGGGTCTGCTCAGGCCACTGCCTATCCCCAGTCGGCCCTGGTCCGACATCTCAGTGGATTTTGTCACCGGACTGCCAGAATCCAAAGGTAACACCACCGTCCTCACGGTGGTGGATAGATTCTCTAAAATGACACATTTTATTGCTTTGCCTAAACTGCCATCGGCCAAAGAAACGGCTGAAGTGTTGTTGCACCATGTTTGTCGTCTCCACGGTTTTCCCAGGGACATCGTGTCAGACCGGGGTCCTCAGTTTGTCTCCCGTTTCTGGAGGGAGTTTTGCAGCCTCATCGGGGCCTCTGTCAGCCTCTCTTCCGGCTACCATCCCCAATCAAATGGACAAACGAAGAGACTGAATCAAGAACTGGAAACCTGCCTCCGGTGCCTGGTGTCCCAAAACCCAGCTTCTTGGAGTAAACACCTCACGTGGGTAGAATACGCCCACAACTCATTGCCTACCTCTGCCACCGGATTGACCCCGTTCCAGTGCGTCTACGGTTACCAACCTCCCATGTTCTCCGAGACAGAGAAAGAAGTCATGGTTCCCTCGGCACACGCACTAATCAGGCGCTGTCATGGCATTTGGGCTTCAGCACGTCGGGTCCTCCTTAGGACTTCGGCCCGCATGAAAAAAGCGGCTGATCGGCATCGCCGTCCTGCACCTGTGTACAGACCGGGTCAGAAAGTGTGGCTATCCACCAGAGACTTGCCCCTGAACGTAGTCTCTAGGAAGCTGGCACCAAGATTTGTAGGCCCATTCACTGTGGAAAAGTGTATTAACCCTGTGTCTGTTCATTTGCGCCTGCCTAGATCACTCAGAGTCCATCCAACATTCCACGTAAGCAAACTCAAGCCGGTCAAGGAAAGCAAAATGGTTCCCGCTTCCAAGCCCCCCCCTCCTCCCAGGCTCATAGATGGAGGTCTGGTCTACACTGTCAAGCGTCTGCTGAAGGTCAGAAAACGAGGAAGGGGTCAGCAGTTTTTAGTGGACTGGGAGGGTTATGGACCGGAAGAGCGGGAATGGATCCCGTCTAGCTTCATCGTGGACCAGAACCTGATAAAGGATTTTTACAAAAGCCATCCTGAACTCGCTGGGCCGTCCGTAAAGGAGGGGGTACTGTGGTGTCTAGACAGTTGTGTTAAGTTAATTTATTTAGTTCAGTCCTTTTGTCTTTTGCCTTGTCTTGTGATTTCCTGTTTTATTTTGTAATAACCTTTCCCTCTCGTTTCAGAGCATTCCTGCCCTGGTGTGTTTTTCCCACCAGTGTGATTGTCAGCCCCTCCCTTAATTGTTGCCACCTGTGTCCCCTTACCTAGTGTGTGTATATATAGTCTGCGTCTCCCTTTGTCTTGTGTCAGTTCGTCTTGTCTCGTCAAGCCTGCCAGTCATCCCTTGATCGTGTGAAGTATATTTTTGATAGTCATGTAGATGTTTTTTTGGTTTAGAGTTTTTGATCCTCCAAGTGAGCGTTTTGTGTTTTGACCTTAATTAAAAGACCTTGTTAATTCTGATCTGTTTCTGGTGTTGTGCATTTGGGTCCTGAGCCTCGTGACATTCTTAACACAGATGGGAGCAGAATGGCGTCTAGTAAGCCTGCAACCAGTACATGGTTAAGTACTGGTTTGCCATCAGATTTCAGAAATTGTCTACACTTCCAAATAGCCCCAAAATCGTGTACTACCCCGAAAGCATATCGTGAGTCAGTGTAAATAGTCACGGTTTTGCCTTCTGCAAACGTGCACGTGGAGTACAGCAGAATCTGAAACAACAGAAAAACCCACCCGATTAGTGCCCCCTTGGTCGCGAGAGGCAGACCCATCAACATACAAAATGAGGTCAGCGTTGGTCAGAGGAACGTCTTTTAAGTCCAAACAATAAAAACCTGTCTGTCTTTTAAGTCCGGTCTAGGTGTGCACACAATGGAAAGTACGTCAACCGTCTTCAGGCAATGTTCAAACTCAATGAAGTCTCTCCTTTTGAAACATGTGTTGAAATAAACACCTGCAGTTCAAAAATAAAAAAATGAATTGCCTAATATTTTTTGTTGTGGAATCAATTAATTTCTTTCTTTAAAGGCAAAAACATGAAAAAGCTAAGAGAAAAACCCTATTGATACAATATTATTTGGAGCAACTTAATTTATAAATGGTTGTCAACTTAAAAACATGTGTTCATGTTCAACATGTGGTAATTAAGTACATACAATTTAAGATTATATTTAAATCATACGGTAAAACAAGTTGGAACTTTGGAGTAATCAACTTAAAAACTTGTGTTTATGCTACCAATTATTAAGTGGTAATTGAAAACACCTCTGACTGCAGAGGAACAGCCTTCTCCCCTAACCCAAATAACTTTGTTGCTTTAACAACATTTCAATAGAAGTTGTCTTAACTCAATAACCATCGATGCAACCTAGTGCCTTGATTTTCTTTGTTAAGCCAAGGCATTTGTTGTTAGAGTGTACGTAGACTGGGCCTCCCATATAACCTGGCTGAGCCGATATAAAAACCAATCAGCAAATAACTTTTCAATACATTGATTACTATTTTTGAGGTACTTTTAGGTTGGAAGTGAACATAAGTCATAGGTACATGATGTACTTTTCCTTCACTACATGTATGTAATACCTTTAGTTACTTCACAGATGTGGATGAATGATGTGAAATATAATCAAGTGATAAATCAGACTTTAGTTCCACCTGGAGTAAATCCACAAGCTACCCTGCAGTCTACAAAGTACTTCAGACTAGCTGCACCTTCACCAGCTTTGAGAACACTTTCATGATCAATCATTATAAAACATATCATATATATTATTCTGAAATGGACCAATCTGCACAACGACTACTTTTACTGTCTTTACTTTCACTCTATTCTGATAATACTTTTCTACTTTTACTTGAGGAACATTTTGAATGCAGGACTGTTACTGTAACACTCTGGTACTTCTACTTTTACTCAAGTACAAGATCTGAGTACTTATAATTTCACTACAAGATCTGAGTACTTATTCCTTTACTCAAGTACAATATCTGAGTACTTCTAATTTCACTACAATATCTGAGTACTTATTCCACTTCTGGTAGTGTATTAGTCTGAATTGTAGCTACAAAATCACACAGAGCTGAGTAAAAATAGAATAATATGTACACGTGTGTACAATGATTTGTAGGTAATTTTGACTACTCAAGACACCTCACTTATACATCTTCAAAGTATTGGCTTTCAGAATATTAAACTTGTTTCGGCAAATTCAGATGATAAATACAACTTTGAAGCTTGTAACGGCATAATTACAAGCAGAGAACGGACTAATGTAACATCACAGCAAGCATAACAACAGCCGTGTGTTATGAACACATACGCAAGAATGACATCATCTGTCGCTTAGTGACTTTTTTAACATTTAGTCTTAACACAAACGTGTGAATGTGTAAGGTTTACCATTATATTCAAATGTGAACAAAAATTGGCTGTCTTTGTGTTCCGGAACACTGGAAAAAATGCATTTGAGACATCTATGACAGTAAATATGTTGCAGAGGCTGGAACTTTTGGAGTAATCAGATAAGAATTCCGGACGAGCGTGCATGCACAGCTGCATTTACATCGTAAATCCTGGACAAATCTCCACTCGTCAGGAGGTTTGTCTCTGATCTTTTGACACTGGAATCGTTACACGGAATAATGACCCCTTGTTTAAGCAGAGAGGTAAACACTGGCCGAATGCCATCAACAGCTTCACGTTTCAATGGGTACGGTACGGAACGTGGACATTAACCCTACGTCATATCTGTGAGCTGCCCAGAGTGAGTATGGCACATCTGAAAGCGCGGCAGGAAGCTCAGAGATATGAGAATGACCTTATCCTCAACCAACAGCAATGTGCGCAGAACGGCTACGTTCGTGCACATTTTCATTTGATACACGTCACGTGACATAGAGTACATGACATATTCTGTGTGTGTAGGTGCCCAATCAGTGACTGACTCCCAATCATTAACGATTGGACCCAAATCCCTCCATCTATCAGTGGGGCCCCCTGGCTAGTGAAATGTGTGGACCGCCCCTGGGATTTGACACAGCTGGTTGTGTCTTGTGTGTGTGTGTGTGTGTGTGTGTGTGTGTGTGTGTGTGTGTGTGTGTGTGTGTGTGTGTGTGTGTGTGTGTGTGTGTGTGTGTGTGTGTGTGTGTGTGTGTGTGTGTGTGTGTGTGTGTGTGTGTGTGTGTGTGTGTGTGTGTGTGTGTGTGTGTGTGAGTCTAACAGAGATAGCGCTACCCAGCGAATTCCAATACATTTTTAAACATGAGCTCATCATTCACACATTCTAACAATAAAACTCTCATCATAGCATTTACACGGATCTTTCAACCACGTTAGCAGTACAATGCAAAATGAGAAGCCTCCACACAGCAGGTGGAAAAACACGTTGACCAGTCAAACGCAACAACTCCTGAGAATCAGGATATGTCAGCAGCCCATTGATACACATTCACCAGTTCTTTATCATCAAATGACACTTTTTGAACCATCGTAGGAGATGGCTGTCGGACTTTAAGACCCTCATTTGTGGAAAAATGAGGTCCAAGCCGAACCGGAGAATCAGATCTCTGCCCAGTAAATGTATTGGGCAGGCAGATGATAAAATAACTGTTTTTTACTGATGTGGGAAATGGATTACTGTCATCACCGTTATCTCCACTCTGAAGTGGTACAGAAACTTCTCCTTTATAGTTACCCAGCACATGAATACATCTATCACTACATTTGCATTCAGGCAAATCTGCCCTTTTTTACCACAGAATGTGTAGCCCCAGAATCAACCAAAAATGTGTGGGACATTTCTTAACGCAAACATTCACTGTCATATTTCAAATATGTACCCTTTTTAATTACAGACATGTCCTCTAATTCTTCTAATTTCTCAATAGCATGTATGATGCGTGTGTGTGTGTGTGTGTGTGTGTGTGTGTGTGTGTGTGTGTGTGTGTGTGTGTGTGTGTGTGTGTGTGTGTGTGTGTGTGTGTGTGTGTGTGTGTGTGTGTGTGTGTGTGTGTGTGTGTGTGTGTGTGTGTGTGTGTGTGTGTGTGTGTGTGTGTGTGTCACTTCCCTGGTTAGATACTGCTGGCTGAATTTCCGTCTCGCTCGATTGGGCCCCTTCCTTGCTGTCCCCCTCTGCCTCCACTCACTGTTCTGTGAGCAGTCCCATAATCCAATGTTCAACACTTGAAACATCTTTCGTCAATCCCTGGTTTTCTGCTGAGCTGTCCAGTCTCCTTCATGAGAGAAATAATGCTTGGGCTAAGGCTAGGAAATCAGGCTCAGAGGTAGAATGGCTACGTTTTAGGCAGCTAAGAAATAGCTTCACATCCCAAATAAAAAGTGCTAAATCAAAGTACTATTTGTCGGTTACCACAGAAAACCTGAATAACCCTAGGAAATTTTGGAAAGCCATAAAATCGATTTCCACTGGTGATATCCCAAATGAGCTACCTCCGTGCCTTACCACAGCATCTGGCATTATATCAGACAGGGCTACTATGCTAAATTGTTTTAATGAGCATTTTGTGTCTTGTGGCTCTCTGTTTGGCTGTGTGGCTCCTGTGAATGCTCCAATCCTTGACTCTGAACAAAGTGGTCTGGAAAACCCTTTCAGTTTTACTCCTTTAACTGTTGGTATTGTTCATGAAGCATTATCCAAGTTAAATCCTAGGAAACCGGCTGGCCCGGACAACGTAGAACCTTTCTTTTTAAAGATAGCTGCAGATGTTATTGCTCCACCTCTCACTACTCTTTTTAACCTCTCCCTCAGCTCAAACACAATTCCAAAAGTATGGAAGTCAGCTTATGTCCTGCCTTTACTGAAAGGAGGGGAGGCAACTATTTTAAATAACTATAGGCCAATCTCTAAATTGTCAGTTCTGGCTAAGGTTCTTGAACGCTTAGTGAGTGAACAAGTAAAGGAGTTTTTATGTATAAATGACATCCTGTCTAAACATCAGTCAGGCTTCAGAAAGAAACACAGCACCATCACTGCCACGATGAAAGTGGTAAATGACATTACTACTATTTTAGATAATAAGCAGAGTTGTGCAGCTCTGTTTGTTGACCTGTCCAAAGCGTTTGACACCGTCGATCATCACATTTTAAAGCAGAGGCTAGCCAGTATTGGCCTATCCAGCCTTGCAGTGGGTGGTTTGTGAACTACCTCTCTGAAAGGTCCCAATGTGTTCATTTTGATGGGCTGTCTTCTGAGTGGTTAAACATTACTAATGGTGTACCACAAGGTTCTGTTTTAGGACCACTTTTATTCTCCATATATATTAACAGCGTAGGTGATAATGTGGATGAAGCTACTTTACATTTTTATGCGGATGATACCGTGATGCATTGTGCAGGTCCCACCATTCAGGAGGCTGGTGTTAAATTACAGGCTGTTTTTAACACTATTCAGACTCAGCTCTCTGAACTAAAGCTTCTTTTAAATGTGGATAAAACCAAGGTAACGCTCTTTTCAAAAGCTAAAAAGACACCAGAGCCTGTTTTAGATATTGTAACTACGCAAGGAACAACACTTGAAGTTGTTGCCTGTTACAAATACCTTGGTATCTGGCTTGATGATTGTCTCTCTTTTAAACTCCATGTCAATAACCTGCTGAAAAAGCTGAGGGTTAGGCTAGGTTTCTTTTTCAGAAACAAGTCCTGTTTCTCGCTTGAGGCCAGGAAAAGGCTCTGTGACCTTTTGACCTGTGCTGGACTCTGGGGATCTGGTCTATATGAATGCACCTGCCAATTACCTGAGCAAATTGGATGCTGCGTATCACAGTGCTCTGAGATTTGTCACAAATTGTAAAGCGCTTACACATCACTGTACACTGTATACCAAGGCAGGTTTACCATCTCTCTCTGTACGGAAGCTCAGTCACTGGTACACGTTTATCTATAAAGCTTTGTTGGGTAAACTCCCGTATTATATCTGCTCTCTGATAACACAGAGAGTTGCAAGCAGCTATTGTCTGAGGTCACATGATGTAGTCTTGTTAGATGTGCCAAGAGCAAGGACTGTCTTCGGTAAGACAGCTTTTATGTGCGCAGCTCCACTTGCTTAGAACAATCTTCAGCAAGAATTGAAACTGAGCAATCTCATTCCTCTGCATGTTTTTAAAGCTAGGCTAAATGAAATGCTTGCTGATACAATGGGCACTTGTAAATGTCTATAACTATGTATCCTGTAAATATAATGTATAATGTCCTTTATTGTTTTATGTTTCATGTGGAACCTATATGCTGCAGGTCTCCCTTGAAAAAGAGATCTATGATCTCAATGGGACCAATCTGAATAAATAAAGGTTTGAAATGAAATGAAATGAAGGTCTTGCTTCTCGTCCTCTGTCTCGGAAAAACCTCCTCTGCCTCTCCCTCGGTATTGTGAGCGGCCAGCATTTTGTTTAGCTTGCGCTGTGTCTGTGAGTCCGTTGAGAAAGGCATTACTGAGGTTTGTTTACCAAACACCTGCTTGGTCTCCTATGGCATCGGGTTTGTTTATCCCGCTGTTGTCGAACTTGGAGTTGACGCTGACTGCATGGCTGGGGCTTGTAGTTGAGGTGGTTGAGGTGTTCCAACCAGATTGCCAGGGTTGTACGCCGGAGGAGGGAAGGGATACCCAGTCGAGGAGAGGTCATTCAGGCCTGCAATGGAAGGACACAGAGATGTCTGTGGTTTACATGTCTTTTGGAAATAATGTATTTCTTTTCTTCACATTCATTTTCAACCTTAATATTTTATTTAATGCCCAAGGCATTTTGTTTTTACTCCCCAGTATTATAAACACTTTCTGTGAGTGTCCAGTTTTCTATAAGTCTTTTACTTTAATTGTACTCTTCTTTTTCATCCCATCTCCATACTCTTGTAATTTATCTCCCAGGTTTTTGATTTTTATTTTACTCAAAGAACCTCCCTTAGGAAATCCGAACATTTCCGTCCATATATTTAATTTAGACAGACTTCCTTCACCATATTTTGCTCGCATGACATCAACAATCGGACCCTCAGGAGGCTGTACACACCCCCTCCCCTGCTTTGCTTCCATAACAAAGTCTTTAAAGTGTTACCAAAACACTCCGTGTTACAAAAACACTATTTTTCATCCGTCGATGCCAGATATTACAAATATCTCTGCTTTCGAGCAGTCCCTCTCATAAATGTCATGGAGTTTAATTACGTTTAACTTTAAACAATTTAGACTTTGTACACCTCACCCGTATTGAAAGCCCTTTGAGTTCGTTGGATCTCGTGAAGTCAATCGGTTCCACCCCTCGCGCTGGTCCCCTCGTCCCGTACGGTTTTTGTCGGGGTAGAGGAGGATCCAAGATCCCGGAGCTAGCAGCCACCAGCGTCCGGAGGTGTCCCCGATCGAACATACAGAGATCCTGCCGACAACGCCATTTGTTATGGAAATCTAGGACCCAAACACGGCTGGAGAGTACAAGTCAAGTGATCAAAACAAATAAATGGTGAATCGAGAAAAGCTGTCTTTTGGTTATTTATTTGAAGCTTCAAATACACGATACAATAATATAATTATGTCACAAGTCGGACAGAGTATAAGATAGTCTGCGCGAGAGTGCGCAGAACAATGAAAAAGCAGAGATTATATAGGAAATGAGTGGGAACGTGAGAAATCTGGATTCACACAGTCACATATTGTTATTAGACACCTGGCCTTGAGCGGGAGATAGCATAACGGTTCTCAGAGCAGGGAAGTTCGTGTGTGACTGTGTATGAGTCTCCCAGTAGTCAAAGCAGCTCTGTGGCCTTGACGCGTCTGGGAATAAACCCTAAGAGAATATAATAATAATAAAAGAAAGCACATCAGGAAATAAGAAGCATTTGGTTTAAGCATATGAAAGATATAATAAGGATGATATATTAGAAAATGTCCACTACAATATCCTCGTGGATTCATCTTCCTATTATACACACATGCATTTCCAAACATTTGGACTATCTATGTTGCAAATATATTATCTTTTCAATTTACACACGGCATCTATTGCACGTCTGTCCGTCCTGGGAGAGGGATCCCTCCTCTGTTGCTCTCCCTGAGGTTTCTCCCATTTTTCCCTTTAAACTGTGGGTTTTCTTCGGAAGTTTTTCCTTGTACAATGTGAGGGTCTAAGGACAGAGGGTGTCGTATTGTCATACTGATATTCTGTACACACTGTGAAGACCACTGAGACAAATGTAACATTTGTGATATTGGGCTATATAAATAAACATTGATTGATTGATTGATTGATTGATCCCACGGGTTCTTGTTTGCAGACAGCGGCGATTGGAGCATCCGTAGGCTGCACAAAAGTCCGGCATAGTCAGGTACTTCTGTAAACACAAAGCCAGCAAATTCCTGTATCATAATGCAAGATGTTTTTAACAAGCCAAACCACTTGGAAGAAATCATGTGTAACTTAAGTTATGTTGAAAAGAAAGAGCAGTTCTGCCTCTCCCACTGGTGTAAAGTTGCTGGGTCAACTTTGTAATACTAGGTCTCACTCACAGCCTCTTGTTATTAGCCAGCTAATAAATACAACCACATACACAAAGAAAAGCTGCAATTTCAACATGTCCAAGCATCCTGTATCATAGCCATGCTAATAATGTTTATAATAAACCAAACCGTTTGTAAATCAGTCAAGATTTCAGCAAGTTAAGAGTATTTTTGTGCAGATCACTCACCTTACAACAGCTACCATAACGCGAATCAGAGTAACTGTTGACTGTAGCAAGATGGCGGCCGGTCAGCTCCGCTGGAAAATCTCCCATGAGCCATCTAGTGTTTATATATATCTATGACTGTCACGATGAGAGAACCTACTCCGTTCCTAAAACAATCCGACAGGATTTCGTGGTAAGTGGTCCGGAATAATGACTGTAAATGTATTTGTAAATGAAAACCGTTACAGCTGGTTGCCTGTTTACCTACTTGAATTTCAAATGCAATGCAAATAAATACACGAGAGAAGAAATATGACTAGAAGGGCTTTTACTCAAGTGTATTATGTGGGACAACAGAACAAAGTAAACCTAAAAGAAGAAACTAAAATATTTTGAACCAAATATGTTTCATGTTTAATGTTCATCGATATTCAAAAAAGAAAACCCGCCTTTCATTTGGCATTTCAGTCTCTAAACATTACAGGTTATATTCAGTGGCGGCCGGCTCATAGGGGCGCTAGGGGCGCCGCCCACCCTCTTCCCACATGTTTGATTGTCATAAAAAAATATATATATATATATATAGGCTATATAGGCCTATATTTAAAAAAATATTTTTTTATTTTTAATGAACAAGGTAAATATTATATAATTTGTATCAGTAAAATGTATAATCTACAATAAAATCTCGTTTAAAATTGTTTTACGATATCTAAAGTTACTGATAAGTCACATGTTTCCTGCCTGGCCGCAGCGTGTATCATTACCCGCTCTCGTCCGGGCGGTAGAAAGGAGCCCTCAGCCAGAGCAGCAGCAGCCAACAAGCTGAATGCTGCTATCCGTATACTATGCCGCCGAAACATAATTTCAGCCAATCAGCGTCGTCAGATCTGATGCTCAAAGGGCGCCGTGTCAGCGCCCTGGCCTGTGTGTCTGTGAGTTGTTTGGACTCGTATCCAGTGATGTAGTGGGCGTTGGACGCGGGGGTACGCCGTACCCCCACTTATTTGGAGCATGATCTTTTTTGTAATAGTCTAATAAATATAAAATCATTGCCAGTCTTATCAGTTGCAAGTGTGTATTTTTTGTAATAATGACAAAAACATAATACATTTCACAGTAATTATAATAAAAAATAAAAACGATTTCCTTAAAGAATTATGATTAGTCATCAGGCTCGTGACCCCGCGGCGAGCTGGGGTGTGTCAGTGACACACCCACGGCCAGCTTACCGCCCGCCGCTTTTGCGGCAGCTCTTTCCCTCAAGAACGCTAACGAAAAAGCTCTATAATGGCAGGCAAACATTTTTTACTTGACTGCTTTTCTAAAAAGAATATAATTCACAAGAAGAAAGAGTCTAGCAGCACCGAAGCTACAAGTGAAGCTACTACTAGTACTACAGTACATCATCAGAAGAGCCGCCTAAAGACGTGGATAATGCTAGCTAACGTGCACGTTAGCTGCGCTAGCAACGTTCCCCTAGCTAGCTCAAGCTCACCTTTCCCAGAGGTATGGACGGAGGAGATGTGGCGGAGGAAACAAGAGACATACCCGTGGATAGACTGCAAAGCTGGGAAACTGGGCTGCAAAGTTTGTTCATCCATATCTGATGTATCAGTCTTCAAAACGCAAGGTGTGTGTGAAAAAAAGCAGCGCTGTCTGCTTATTTGCAATGTAGGCTAGGCCTAATCAGAATAATTTCCAGTCCAGATTCAATGTTTGCATTAGTAGGCTATATATATTTTTCGTTTTGTTTATTTAATAAGTTAATTTCAGGACAACTTTGGGAATTTTGTTTGTTTGTTATGAGTTTTAAATAGATTTTGAAAGTGGAGATAGAGAGAGAGAAAAGCAGCGCTGTCTGCTTAGTTGCAATACTGTAGTTTATGCAATTTAGGCCTCTACATTGTTTATGTAACGTATGTGCCAGTGTGTCCATGGTTTTGAGTCTGTGTGTGTCTGTTGAGCGCAGCGCCGTCTGCTTTTTGCAGTACAGTAAGTAAAGTAGGACTAAGCATACCGGTAGTTTCTGTGGACCTGTCTGCCCGTTTTGTGAGTGCACTGCGCGTGTGCGCACTTGTTTGGCATTGTTTGGGATTACCTAATTTAAAATAGCGTCCCCCCAGTAAAAAAATCCCCACTACACCACTGCTCGTATCCAAGGTGACGCTACAGTAGTTGTCGAGGTTGGCTGCGTCTCGGTGCTAGTGGGATCGCCGGAGCTGTAGATTAACATTTACATGCTTATTGTAGTTGTAAGGGCAATGCCTGTAGCACCATGGAGCATATGTGTGGGCTGGACCTGTGTTTTACAGGAAAGGAGTGAGCAAAGTGTGGAGTTGTCGATTCTTGTTCCGTTTCCATCTTCCTCACCCTCTCAAACTTTGAGTTGCGCGCTGCTAAAGAGACACGCTACCATGGAAACCAAACAATGCTGTATTAAAGTCCGAGTGGAAACAGTCGTGAGTAAATCTGATATTGTCAGAAATCGGGAGAAAATATGACCCCGGGAAGAAACCGGGGGGAGGGCAATGAAATCGGGGAGTTTCCCGCGAAAATCGGAAGGGTTGGCAAGTATAACACACACACACACACACACACACACACACACACACACACACACACCACACACACACGCACACACACACACACACACACACATACACACACAACATACATACCATGTATACATCACTTCGGGGGACATTACATTGACTTACATGCATTTCCTGGAGACTTATTCTAACCTTAACCATAACCAACACATGCCTAACCCTAACCCTTACCCTTACCCTAATCCTAAACCTAACCAAGTCTTCACCCTAAAATTAATGATTCCCCACCTCCAATTTGTCCCCATAAGGGAAGCCAGTCCCCACACGTGACTATGTAAACAGATTTAGGTCCCCACAACAAGTATAGTAATGCTAGACCACACACACACACACACACACACACACACACACACACACCACACACACACACACACACACACACACACACACACACACACACCACACACACACACACACACACACACACACACACACACACACACACACCGCGCGCGCACACACACACACACACACACATCATTTTCGTATTTAGTCTCCTGATTTTAAATGGGAATTAAATCATTTGAGTGTTCCCAAAGCACCAGTGTTCTGCAGTTTGTGTGGGCCCACTGTACTGTTGCAACAGTTTTGGAAGATTCATAGCTAACCACACTGAAGATTATGGATTATCTCATATTTTTAAGGCTCAATGTGTCCTACAATACAGAATACAGATTCTAATAGTCAGATATAGATATACAGATACTAAAGATACTACAGATACTAAAGATAGGCAGGTACTTGCTTTCAAGCAGAACACAGGGAAAAACAAATTTAGCGGGAGTGTTTACGTGTTGGGCGTAATGACGTACAACGGCCTCGACAATTTCTGTAGTCCTATTCAGCCACTCGGTAACAACCATCGTCTTTCAGACACGTAAACTCTTCAAAAATCACCAGTGGGATCACTGCTGATGTATTTAATGTCGTAGAACAAAACGTGATTTATCTCTTAAATTTGTGTCAACCACAGACCTTATTTCGAGCTATTTTCCAAAACCCTATGGAGAAAATGCATTGCTTTTTTGACGAAGGAACCGGAAGTGCTAAAATGCTAATTTACTTCCGGGTTTTAGGACGCGTCACTGCGGTTCTCTATACTGTCAACTTCTAATTTTGGGAAAAACGAAAACGTCTTTTAAAACTACAATTCCCAGTAGAGACGTGCCATAGAGAACATGTTGCGCAACACAATAGCCAGCATGTGTAGTTCTCGGGGGGGCAGTGGAGTCCAGTTTTGAATAGTCTGCCGTGGTTTCGTTCCATTACAAAGAGCTTGACGCTCGGCGTAACCTTGGCGCACTGCCACTCCAACATCGAATCCCAGAGCTTGAAGATTAATCACGGGGTATCGCTGCTCTGAGGCAATCTGTAATCAGGCTGCCTGCTGGTCCAGAGCTGGAGGAGGTCGGGCAGGGCTTCCAGCAGTTGGCCAACAGCCCTGCATTCAGTTCATTTGTGGATGCCGTTGACGGGTGCCACATTAGGATCAAAACCCCATCCGGACCCAGTGGGCAGGACTATGTGAATCGGAAGCTATTTCCATTCATACAGCTGCAGGCTGTCTGCGATGGGAAGGTGAAATTCATACAAACTTTCCGTCGGGGTTGTTCTTGTGTGTCAGTCATCCACACCAATCAGAAGTGCTGTGCTCCACATGTAGCAGCCATTGTTAACCAATCAGAAGTGGCCCATGATAGAAGGTGATTGACAGATTGATCCAATCACCTGCCAAGTATTTTTGAAAGTGCCTGCCCTTTCCAAATGGCTTCCAATAGAGCTTTCCTAGATGGTTTGGTGAAACAAACCATCTGAGTCAGGTTGGTAATGCTCCATCACATGTTTTACATCTAAAACGGTGAGTCTTAGACTGAAGCTTGACTTTAAAGCTACCCAACGGAAGTTTCATGTAAGTTTAGTTATTTCACTCGTAGCTCTGGCTGCGGGGGTGCTAGAGACGGGAGCACGTTGATACGACCTTCCTAGCCGGAAATATGGCCGCATTTTACAATAAACTTCAGTTGGGTCGCTTAAAAACAAATATCGCAAATCGAATCGCAATATCTGTCAGAAAAATCGCAATTAGATTATTTCCCAAAATCGTGCAGCCCTAGTGGCTACCCCTGCATAGTACACCCAATCACCATCGTAACTCCGTATCGGGAGCCACTACAGGGGAGAGTACAGATCCGCTTCAACGGCTGCCATGCCAAAGCGCGCAGCATCATAGAGCGCGCTTTCGGGCTACTGAAGGGGCGATGGAGGTGTCTCCTGTCGAAGTCCTTGGAGGTGAACCATAACTTTTGTCCCTGCTGTGGTCACTGCATGGTGTGTACTACACAACCTTGGCATTACTAACAAATTTGGTTTTTATGTTACCCGTTTGTTTGCTTGACAGAAGAAAAATGCATTTACTGGCCAGATGCATTACTCTGTTCTCTTGTTTGTGCCATTTATATGCCTTATTTCCAATTTCACCTTGCTCAAGTTTATTTAGAGCAAAGGACTTTACAGACCCATGTCTTTATTACAAATTGTATGTAAAATAGGCCATCACACAATTTCGTCAGAAACTGTTACGTTTAGTGTTGAAATTGAGCCATGTTCAGTGATACAATATTGTTATGCTTTGACTGAATGTTAAAATAAAGAAGAGACATGTGTTAGTAATTTTACTTATGTAGGTTTTGAGCTACATTCAGTAACATGACTCCATTTTAATTGTTATATTATTTATTTAATAAAACATCCCTGATATTGCTTTTGTATACTTTACACACGGTTGGTTTATGCGCAGAATGATTTGAGGTGGAGATTTGAAAAGCGGAAATTGATGTGGTCATTATGAGTTTCAGTATGACAGACAGTTATACCTTGGGTTGCACAATGACTTTAAAAACGTTGGCGTTTTAGTCATGTCACAATCATAAAATGTATATTCAGCTTTGTCTAAAATAAAGATCTCCTTGTATCTTTACAGTAAACACATTTGTTGTATTTTTTCTGTATTTCTACTTGTAAAGAAGGCGTCATGCTTGATTTAACCCTTGTATGTTGAATGGTGTTCGGGTCTGTGGGATCCGTTTTCATTATTCATCTAAAGAAAAATAACATGATAAATCATTTTTTCGCACTCACACTCAATGGCCTTGGCTCATTTTCTGTGAAGCACATCAGAACACATTTTCAATGACCACCCACTGTACTTCCCCCCCCCCCCCCTTCACATTTACATTACATACAGGGTGTTAACAAAAGTGTGGACATTTTAGGTCCTGTACACCTGTGTGTGTGTATGTGTGAGGCTTTTGTGTTTCTGCCCCTGCCATTCCCACACAAGGTTGCAACATTGTTGATAAATTCAAGCACCGACACCTGTCTGCTCTCACATTCCCGCAGTATGTCTTGCGGGTACCAATCTTAATTTTTTTCACATTCTATCCCAGCTGCAAATTTGGGGCGAGACACAATAAATAAAACGTTGCCAGTTTGGGTCCTTATCACAACTGATCAAAATGGCCAAATGGTTCTCTGCTCAGAGAACCATTTGATGATCATGAGGAAGAGAAATAGGTTTTAGAATGTGAAGATCACATTTCTGAGAATTTTGAGTCTGACAGTGACTTTGAAGAAGAGGATCAGCATCAGCTAGTTACAGCCGAAACAAATAAGTAGCACTTTAATTCATTTATGTGATTTAACAAATGTGAAAGGGCAAATATTAGCCATAAATGCTGTTTATATTCCTTGGAATTTGGATTAAGTAAGCATCTGTTGAGTATTTTAAGTGTGTTGAATTGTGTTGAATTGAAACCCAAAAAGGCAGCAGGGCCACCAGACCCATCCACTGGCTGAATAACAGATAACAGAAATATGAACACACCACACAAGGGTTAACGTCAAACTTAAATATGTATTTCAAAATTAAATATTATCCAAAACATCACATACAACAAATGAACAAATCCAAAGCAAAAGACAAAACAAACAGACACTATTCTTTGCGAAGTAATTGTTCGAAGAGCTCGAGGAATTTCGTGGAGGTTTCCTCGGAGGCTGCCTGCTGTCGGTTGAAACGGTCCTCCTCCTTGACCGCCTCTGCCTCCAGGAACCGTATTAATTGGGATGTGCGGTTTTTTTTAGGGGACGGGGACCGGCAGAGGTGGATGGCTCAACATCCTCCTGGCTGTCCGCGCCAGACTCGGTGGCCTCCTCATCCTCCACTGTGGCCTGGCTCTGGACAGCCTCAGTGGATGTTGAGCCACTACCAGAAGCCACAGCAGCTGTGGCAGAGTCCATCAGGAAGGGAGGGTCCATGGATGGCCTCCCACCGATAGCCTCATGCATGGCCGTAAAATAAGGCCATGTGGCTGCTGTGGCCTCTCCCCTGTCGGTCCCTGTCCCGGTTGGGGGGCATCTCAACTCCTACAAAAACACAAACGAGAGGTAAAATTACACAACAGCAGCTATGCTGAGCAGACACAACCATGGTTTCACAGGCACACATGAGTACAACTAATAAATTATAACATATTACCTTATATTTTCGTTTCAAATTGTCCCACTTGTTTCCGACCTGCGTGGGGGTTACTGCGGGAGTCTCACAACAATAATAAGAGCGCTATTGAGAGAGATGAGGAGTGGCATTTACAGTGGCCAATCATGCCCCTTTCACACCAACGCGTTTTCAGCTCCAGCTCGGAGCTGGAGCCTGAAAAGTGCCGGTTTTTCCTGTTCACACCGCAGAGGCGCCGCCTCTTAGCTCCGGAATCCGGTTCACTTCCATCTCCAAAAAAATGTTGGTCTAGACGCAAGAGCTTCGGAGCTAAGAGGCGGCGGCGCTTACGTCTCTCTTACGTCGAGGCGGGGGCAGGGGCGGGATCAACCTCCTGAACAACAACAAAATGCCTGCGTGTGATGTTTGTAAAGTTCCAAGTAAAGTCGTCCCTTGTAAAGTTGTCCGATGCCTTTCATTTCATTTCGTAAGAGGATAACCAAAGCGAACAGTCGGCCATTGTTGTTGTTGTCGATGTGAGGGATTTCCGCGCGGTTTGGATTTTATGAAGCAGGCACGTAAACGGTGACGTCATGACGCAGCAGCGGGAGCACCAATCGGGCTCTGGGCGGTGTGAACAGAGCAGGAGCAGAAAAGGGAAACCGGAGCTGAATCAGAAAATCTCTAGCTCGGAGCTAGAAAGGGAAAAGCGCTGGTGTGAAAGCCGCATCAGAGGGGTCTCAAACCGGATACATCACACGGGATGAGCGTTCCCAACCAACTGTTACGGAAATCTTAGACCCAGTCAATACTGTGGAGATACACGAGTCAGAATGATCAAACAATAAATGGTGCAAACAGAGTTGTCTTTCTGGTTATTTATTTGAATATATTCAAAGACACAGGTCTCACAGAGTATAGGATAGTCTGCAGGAGTGTGCGCAATAGTCACAAAATAGAAAAGCTTATATACAAGATAGGGCGGGCAGACAGAGTTTTGTGTAGCTAGGCGGAACGCCTCAGAAATCTGCTTTCACACGGATGTATTGTTATGGGAGTTCAAACTTTGTGTGAGACACCTGTGTCCTTAAGCCGTAGCAAACTTTGTGTGAAAAGGAGTAGTTTCAACATAGTCTGCCAAATCAGCTCTGTGGCCTTGAAGCGCTTGGGAATAAAAACCCTCTTTAGAGTATGCAGAGAAAACAGCACATATCAGGAAATGGTATAGTTGTTTTAGACAATGCTTTTAGAAGCATTTGGTTTTACCATATAAGGTAAGATAAAGAAATTGCCACTACACAACCAGAATGGTTTAAAGTTAAACTAAGGAAGTAGACGTAACACATACCGATAGCAGCACTGTTTGTCCAGCGGCTTAACGGTATAACGATACCGTCCAATCAGGTACCGGTATTGACTTAGTACCGGTTCTCGATACCCATCCCTAGTCAGGACTACCGTGGGGTATCGTCTCGACCTCCTTGGTGTTAGAGTGAAGCCAAGATCCTGCTCTCGTCCACTGATGGCCTTCCTGAGCGCATAATCCAGGACTATGATGAAGAGGAAGGGGGCTAGGGTGTCCCCTTGCATTACCCTAGCCAGGATGTCAAACTCCTCGCTGTTGCCATCTGGGGTCACCACCTTGGCCCTTGTTCCTGCATACATGGTCTCTATTGCCCGGAGTAGGTTGGGAGGGACACGTATGCCTCAAGGATCTTCACCATTGTGCTTCTGTGGATCGAGTCAAATGCCTTTTTCACCTCCTCGATCATTCTCCTTAGTGCCAAGATCTGGGCTACAGTGGTTCTCCCCTCTCGAAAGCCATTCTGGTTCTGCCTCAGGTGAGGGTCGATGGCGTGCCGTATCCTGTTCCGTATCATCCGGTTGTAAACGTTTGCGGTGATATATGTCAGGCTGATGCCTCGGTATTTGTCTGGCTTTGAGGGGTCTCCAGCTTTAGGCACCGGGATGATGTTAGACAGAGACCATATATGGAGGTGTGTGGCGCAGTGGATAGAGCCTTGGTGTTGGGTTCAGGGGGTCACAGGTTCAAACCCCACTGCAGTCAGCATGTCGTTGTGTCCCTGGGCAAGACACTTCACCCCAAATTGCTCCTGTGGGGATTGTCCACAGTATTGAGTATGTAAGTCGCTTTGGATAAAAGCGTCTAACAATTAACATGTAATGTAATATATCAGACTGCATGTTGTGCAGTAGAGCGATGTTGCAAAAGTCTAGGATGAGGACATCGAGATCACAGTTCTTTAAGACCTCCGGGGGTATGCCATCCGGCCCAGCACTTTTGCCCTCTCTCACTGTGGACTTCGCCCTGGCAAGCTCACTGGCTGTGAAGGGACCATCATCGATGGGCAGGTTCTGGAGGAATGCTGGTATACTTTCCTCAGCTCCATCCGCTGTCATGCCCAGCAGGCTTTGGAAGTGGTTGAACCAGGGCGTCACCCTCTCCTCGGGGCTGTGTCCCTCAACCTGTCCCTCCTTAGTCCTCTTCCGCCCAGTCATCTCATTGATGACCCTCCAGGCCTCCCCATATTGCCTTTCACCTTGCGCTGCCTGCACTATTCACACACTCTCCATCAGTTCCTCCCCTGTGATGGTGTTGTAGGTACTGAAGAGAAACTGTTTGGCTTCGTTCAGTACCCCACGTCTCTCCAAGGTTGGTTCACGCTCAAAGTTGAGGCGAGCTTCCTCCACCCTGGGGACCCTGAGGCTCAGTCGCACCCTCATGGAGACCACGCTGTTATCAGAGCCCACAGAGCTGAACGTGCTGTACGGTTCAGCATTCAGGATGGAGTTCCTCCACTTTTGCCTCACAAGTATGTAGTCCAACTGACGTAGCATACCTGTGGCTCGATCTACCTGGGTCCATCTCTTGCCTGTTCTTTTCCGGAAAATGGTGTTCGCTGCCAGTAGTTCATGTTCCATGAGAAGGGCCATGAGGTATGCGCCATTGCGGTTGGTAGAGTCGTGGTATGGGTAGGGTGCGTCCTCTGGTCCAAGCCTTGCGTTGAAGTCACCCAGGATTGCCAGGAAGTTGTGCGCTGGGACATCTCGGACTGCTGTTGCAAGGTCCTCATAGAACTTCTCCACCTCCTCAGATGGTGCCACGCTGGTGGGTGAGTACACGACTATGACTGTTGTTACTGGGTTGCCTGAGAACTCTGCAATAAGGATCCTATCGGTGTGATGATAAACCAGACGGAGAGCCTTACGCGCCAGAGGACCCAGCATTAGCCCTACGCCCCCTGTTGCAGCCTGGGCCTGGTTTCGCCATGCAGATACAGTGATGAACGTGCATCTCTCCACTCTGCGATACACGATCCGGTCATCAGTGTGCACTCTTCTGTGTTCCTGGATTCCCAGGATCTCCACTCCCCGTTCCTCAGCACAGTGTGCTAGTTCGACCAATCGAGCTTCTTCTCTCACTGTACATGCATTGAAGGTTCCCATTACGAATGGGCTCCGATAACGCATGAGTGCATTGGACGGGGTGCTGTGATCGGACAGGACCCCCCCTTGCTGGTTTGGGGTCCTATCGTCATGTTGTCCTCCGGAAGGAGGACCAGCACCACCATCCGCTGCGATGTTCCTGCGGACTCCCGCCGTTGGAAGTATAGGATTTGGAATGACTTTGTTCTTCATGGTTGGCTTTACTATGCTGATTAAGGACTGGGGTGCGCAACTCCTCTCAGTCCTGGTTTTAGTTCAGAGTGTCCTTCTGCTAGATGGGTTGCCTTCCATGGCTATGAGCCCCATCTGCCCCTGCTATTTGCCCATATCTGGGAGTTTTTATTTGACGCTTTTTTTTACAGTTTACCTTAAAATTACAAAGACATATCTTAAAGTCTTATAATAGTAATGCACTTTTATATTACGAGTTACATATTTAATTACAGATAATAATTTTTATTTTACGTACATCTGCATGTATTTTCTGAAAGTGCAAAAATACTGTAAATATTATATAGTAAATTTACTTAAAATGAAATAAATGTTATTTGTTGTTATTGTCAAAATACTTAAAATAATGTTTTGGGTTGTTAATTTATAGTTAACGACTGTTTCCACTCGGACTTTAATAGAGCATTGTTTGGTTTCCATGGTAGCGCGTCTCTTTAGCAGCGCGCAACTCAAAGTTTGAGAGGGTGAGGAAGATGAAAACTGAACAAGAATTGACAACTCCACACTTTGCTCACTCCTTTCCTGTAAAACACAGGTCCAGCCCACACATATGCTCCATGGTGCTACAGGCATTACCCTTACAACTACAATAAGCATGTAAATGTTAATCTACAGCTCCGGCGATCCACTAGCACCGAGACGCAGCCAACCTCGACAACTACTGACGACGCTGATTGGCTGAAATTATGTTTCGGCGGCATAGTATACAGATAGCAGCAGTCAGCTTGTTGGCTGCTGCTGCTCTGGCTGAGGGCTCCTTTCTACCGCCCGGACGAGAGCAGGTAATGATACACGCTGCGGCCAGGCAGGAAACATGTGACTTATCAGTAACTTTAGATATCGTAAAACAATTTTAAACGAAATTTTATTGTAGATTATACATTTTACTGATACAAATTATATAATATATACCTTGTTCATTAAAAATAAAAATATATTTTTTTAAATATATTTATTTTTTTATGACAATCAAACATGTGGGAAGAGGGTGGGCGGCGCCCCTAGCGCCCCTATGGGCCGGCCGCCACTGAATGAATACATCCTATTAAAACCTGTGTGGCTTATATGATAAGTCTAATTAGTACAAGCAGCATAACGTTTCACCATGTAACTAAAGATTGTAGTCAGGGAAATCAGTTTGACATATTGAACTAATAACAAATAACCTCTGCCTGGCAGAGAACTCTGCTCCATAGCTTCTCTTGGACGTAAAATCACATGTACATTTTACATTTATATTCAATTTAATATTCCATCCCTCACATACTTTTGTATATATAATAACTTATATTTTGTTTTTCTTGTTATGCTGCTGCAACACAAACATTTCCCAAATTGGGATCAATACAGTAATATCTTATCTTAATTAAGAAATATAACTATTATAATTAGTGTAGCAGCTGACACCTATTTTCAACATGGATTAATCTACCTTTATTTCTTTAGTTCAATTTTGATCTATAAAAATGTCAAAATAGTGAAAATGTTCACGAGACTTATCAAAGTGCAAGGTTATATCTTTTGATGTTTTTGTTTTAGCCTATGTACTGTATGTCTTAATGCTCTTATATGTGATGGTGTGACTTCCATGAAACTAATATTTTATATCTTCCCAACAGACGAGCTGACAGGAAGCCTAACACTCTAACAACCACAACATTGCAAAGGCGAGTAAATGTAAATTAAAAACGATTCACAATTTCTTAATTTCTTCTTCTTTCTTGCAGTGAGGTGAAGCTGACCTTGCACTTGGTGCCAGTAAGGATGCTCCTCACGCAGGCTGAATGTTACTCTTCCTTACTGACACAGAAGCCCTTGATTTGCAATGCTTCACTACTTGTCATTTCCCTGGCTCCGTAGGGACACTTTACCTCCAGCACAGCGGGAGACCCTTCCAGACCATCTGGAGATGCCCCCAACACTCCTGATTGAGAGAGCCACAAACCTGACTCATGGACCTGCATCTGGGTTGCAGTGGTGAATGCCCTGACGCCCTCACATTCATTCATAGTCCCCCACTGTACAGACAAAACACCATCAAGGGCCTGTTGTTGCCCTAGCACCCTGGCACTAAGGGAAGCAGTCACACGCTTTGACCTCAGGACAGCTCCAACGTTGCTGCCAGTCAACCTTCCTTTCCTGAACAAATGCCAGTTTGGGTTGGTTCGCTGACCAGTGGTAGCCACCTGAATTGCCCTCTGTTGCTCCTCAGACAATGCCATGCTTGCCACAATTGCCTCAGGTCCCTGATGCCCAACAGATTTGATAATTTCAGGAACAGTAAGTGTTTCCAAGCTGTAGTGTTCCTCTTCTGGCTCGGGGGAGAGAAGCCAAGAAACTCCTGAGAACCTGCCCCCGAGTCTGTTCCTCAGCCAGTCACGATCTTCGGAGGTGGGCTCTCTTGTCAGCGGGTTGAATGAGTTATTGGTTGGAGGAAATAGCTCCTCCACTGAATGCGTACGTTTAGCTGCCGTTGGCTTCTTCCACTGACAGGGGGTGTCAGCGCAGCTGAAACTGTGGATGGCAAAGATGGCTAATGAAGCCGCATGACTGCATTTCCATTCTCCACGTGGGCATTCACATTTTGTGGAGAGAATTCCCTCTTCTCTTGTAGATACCTGTGGTGCTGGGATTGTTTTATTATTTAAAATATATTTACATTTGTAATGCCTTCCCAATTATCCCTTTTAAAAGAGATAATTATTCAAAGTGTTGTTACTTTAAAGTGTTGTTACTGACCTTTTTCTCTTTTATTTCCTTTCCCTCACCTGTAACTGCTGAGACCCTGAGGAACATGCACACTGACCTGCTCTGGCAACCTGATTTCCACTGTACGTAATAGTATTTGGTTATGGTAAATTATTTATATACATCAAAGGCACAATGCACCCCCCAGAGACACACATGTATTGAGTGTGATATTTTGCATAGGTCAAGTGAAATCATCTTTACACACTAGAAAACTGTAGGAGCGGCAACTTGTTTTGAAATTGAATTTTTAATATCCGATAATGAAGTTGATCTGTTTTCTTTATTCTTCTCTCTTCCCAGCTCCATCCATCACCGTGCTCTGCTCCTGCAGGTCCTGCTTGCTAATCAATGCTCATATGTTTTTACACAATTACAAACAAAGTCAATGTATTGTATGACATGAAGTTGTGCTTCATTCTGAGTCGATAATACATTCATTCTGCCTTCAACTGCACAATGATTGTGGACTGCACCGACATCCATGTAGCTGCCCCCCAGTAAGATGAACCAAGCAAAGTTGACATACTCAACATACAGCTGTGCTCTTAAGTTGACATGAAGAATTTGTGAAATATTGGTAATAACAGGTTTAAATGATTATTAGTAATTAATCATATAATTTTCTCATTGTAGACGAGCAGACAGGGAGCCAGATGAGAAAAGCAGAATATGCAGCTGCCATTTTCCACATGGAAAAGAGAAAGGGAGATTAGTTGTTTTCAAACTGGTTCATGTATCACTTAGTTTACTGAACCGTGATGAATGAAAGAAATTAGTGAGGTAGTGGTTTAAAGAAGTTACAAAGACATTAATATATGAGTAATTAGTATATGAGCTAGTGTAAACACAAGCTTCTGTCAATTATGGATCATTCAAACTATTTATATACAAATATGTAATAAAGTTCTAAAACAAGTATTCGGTATATTCCTTGATAGCTTTTGGAGAAGGTTGTTTTTAAGTTTACTAAAAATCTATCGTTTCAACTCTTTCACTTTATAAAAAGGAACAGGTGAGTTTCTTATTCTGTCAGTAAATTATCCAAATGAAATGTTTTTCATTATTTTATTCAACCCTAAACAAATTGATTGTACCTTTTAATAATGACCTTACATGGTCGCCAAAGTTAAATTAACTTCAGAAAATCAAATCTGTTCTGAGAAAAAACTAATAAATGTTTAAAGATAGGAACTTGCCATCCCACTGAAAATCAGTCCGTAGAGATTTAAAGGCGTTGTAGTTCAGTCCAACGTTTCATTTGGATTAATTTGACAACAGTCAACTATTTTCATAAAGAATATATATATTTTTCAAAATCAACTTTATTGTCAATCTTACTCAGTTTGTGTTTATAGACAGAGATCAAAAAGACGTTTCCAACAATCCCAAATACGAAAAATTAAATTATACAATTTACAGATATGTATACAAATATATATATCCTATATACACCATCATGTATAATGATGGTGTATGATGTAGAAGGAAGTGTGGTAGATAAGGTAAATATAGAGGTAAGTAAATATAGAGTTACATACAGATCCATGTTACAGCAAAAGATGGAATAACTAAGAAGCACGCGGTATAATAATAATTACATGCAACAATTAAATAACTGCTCAGCATCTCCACCACAATCCCAATCTGCTGTGTCCTGTTTTCCTCCCCTTTGCATAATACCCCATCACACATACGAAACACAACGCAGAGTCTGAGGGTGTTAAGAGTATGTTTATTTAAATGTCCTCCTCTATTGGCCAACACGGGGAGCATATGCTGGGTGTGGAAGTTCTCCAGGAGGAGGAAATGTCCATGCCATGCAGGGTCTTTGGGGATGAGGATGATGATCGCCTCCTTCGTGGTCCACACAACAAAGTAGCAGAGACTCCGGTCTGTGATGTGCAGCTGCCCTTGGACGTGCAGCTGCCCTTGGACCTGGTGCCAGTATGGGTGATTCTCCTTGAGAATATATGACCCACCCTCCTCACGGAGACAGAAGGATGGTAACTGGACTGCCTCCGCGATGGTCATGTTCATGTCACTAAAATCCTTGAATCTACACCGGAGGACCGAGGATCGAGGAGCGATAATGGAGGAGCGATAACCGAGGAACCACCAGACCATCCTCCAATGAAATCCTCAGACACTCGCCCCGCCCCCTTACTGTGTATCGCTCACTGATTGGACGATGCAGCAGTAGCGTGGCGTGGGAAAAAAAATTAGGGGAAGCCAATAATACGTCCTTTCTTTTGGGTCAGGGTGTGGTGGTCAATGTAATAACGTAACCAGATGAGTGATTACAGCACCCGGTATAATTTTAGACACATTTGTATCATACAGATGCAGGACTTACACACGCCTGTTATCTAACCGACAGGTCCGCACGCACTCTCCAGCCCAAACTCTTATAAGCATTCATTGACAAACTACATCAGGAGACCTTTCACATTTTACGTCCGATTCGCTCCTTTTTTCCTCGCTGTACACAGCTCCAGTTTGGGCATTGGCCTGTCATCAGATTTTATTTGTTGTTGCTGCAGAAGTTTAGTACAATTATTTTTTGATTAAATACTCCAAATCTCCACCCTCCATAATTGCACTTTCTAAAGGCGGTGAGAGTGGTGCAGTGACGCTATCTATCTTCTATCGATTAGATTTAAGTAGACATGTGGATATTATCCGACTGAACCAAAAGTGCATTTATCTAACAGGTTCGTTTTCCACTGACCTTATTTCGAGCTATTTTCCAAAATCCTATGGAGAATTCCCATTGCTTTTTTGTCGAGGGAAACCGAGCGCAGCTTACTTTCGGGTTTTACGACGCCGTTTATGGTCTCCGGTACTTCCTGTCCAACGCCTACTGCATGCACAGCGTTAGAAAATCGGGCCTTCAAACTTTTGTCCAAAAAAAAAAAAAAAATCCAATTTTTATTCCAATTTTTTTCCTTCACTTTTTCGCGACCCACTCGAAACGGGTCCGCGACCCACTTTTGGGTCGCGACCCACCAGTTGAGAAACACTGATCTAGAGTTTCACTCTTTGTAAAATACTCAATGAGAATGGGGGAGAGACGGGCCGGCAGCAACACACAACAAAGAATTTCCGAATCTAAACGAAGTGTTTTTATTTATTTATTAATATTATAACTACAATCCGAAAAAACAGGGGAAGCCTGGCTTCCCTTGGCCTCCAGGAGAAAACGCCACTGCGATCCAGCCAACACATCCTCACTCCCAGGTCGGCCTATGTTGACGTTATGTCAAGTCCCCTGTGTCGGTTTTTTCCAACGCAAGGGGGGGGGCCTTAGAGTCCATTTTCAACGCAAGGGGGGGGGCCCTTAGCGTCCATTTTCAGCTTTCTGGGATGTCCATATGCTTCTATGGATGCTCATGGAAGCACGGCATTCGTTTGTGTCGACTGCCCTTAAAGGCAATGTGAGCGTCCATTCTCATTGGATAACAGAGAATTGTACACCCGGAAGTAAGTATTCCCCTTACTGACGATTGATTTTACAGGGATATCTGCACTACTCATCGACTAAAAAACACCAGATTATCCTCGTTAATTACACAACATTGATTGGTTTAAATTGTGTGCAATGCTTTTGTATTTTTCCCCTTCGATTCGGAGAAACAAATCTTTTTTCGGAGTAAAGGATGGCAGAAGACACTACACTACCCAGAATCCCCAGCTATCGTTTGGACTACACCATGTGCTCTGTTTGACAAACCCCGTGATAGTCCTCAAGCTCTGTGATTGGAGAGTGTGCTCCAAGGGTTACCGAGCCTCGAACAGCACTTGAAATGGGATGGAACCACGGCAGACTGTCCAAAACTGGATTTGAACGGGTCCACCGCGTCCCCCCCCCCCCCCCCACCCTGTCCCCAGAACTACACATGCTGGCTATTCTGTTTCAACATGTTCTCTATCTATGGCACGTCTCTACTGGGAGTTGTAGTTTTAAAAGACGTTTTCGTATTTCCCATAATAAGAAGTTGCCAGTATTCAACTGTGTACATCCCTGGAGGTTTAGGGGATAGGAAACACTCAAATTTAAAACATATAATTAATAAATGGGTGAAAATTGCTTGTGCCCATAATGGGCAGTATTAATATATATACACACATGCCAGCTAAGGTAAGAAGAGCTTTATTTAACAGCTGGTCTTATGTGTGTGACCCCTGTTGTTAATTGATAACATTACATTACATTAATTGATAAGCCTGAAACATGCACTTGTCAAGGTTCAGATGCACATTTTGCAAATATGGCAGAAGCCATCGATCAGATAAGATATATATATATCTTATATATAAGATATATAAGATATACTTTATTGATCCCAAGTTGGAACATTTGCGTTACATCAACATGTGTAACAGTTAAATATGCAGTTGTGTTTATTTGAAAATCATTTAGTATAATCACACAAATTCTGTGTTTTATATTCAACAATTCTGTGTTCTTTATTTATTGATTGTTCAATACCTGACAAGGCCGGAGATGAAATATCTACATACATCTATAAGAGTATAATACATTATGTATAATATCAGTTAAAATAAGTGCTTCAACATAGTTAACATTGCTGGAGGTATGCACAAATATTGATAGATGTCTTGTAATGCACTATTGAGGAACCTGCAACCCAAGTTTTTCATTCAGTGCAGAACTACACCACAGTTGTGTAGGCCTATATGATATGTCAATAAACCTTAGAACATCTTGAAATCTTGAAAGGGATGTGCAAACTAGTCATTATATACAATCTTTAATTAACTATTAGTAGAGAATAACGAGTAATGAATATACTTTATAGGGATCCTATTAATATCTAATAATAAAAATAATGAAATTCAATAACATGCTTTAACCACTAGGTGTCCCTTTATATCAGCTGTGCACCTTTATGGTGTAAATACAGCCTATCTACCAATTGGATCAAATATAAAAGTGAGCCGAATTAGTGTTGATACTGCAAGGAGACGCATTGTGTGAAAAGAAATGTAAGATGTTGTTTAATGGCTGATATATTTATGATCCACGTCACGTTTTCAGTTCCTCATGTTTGTCTAGAAGTCTTCTCATCAGGGCTCTATAAATACAGAACTACGGCAGATATGTAATATTTAATGCAGTCGAACCGTGTATTACAATGCCGTTATGTGATGACTTTCAAAGAGAAAAGCAAGCACACTCGGAATAAAGCATTATTTTTTTTTAATGTTTTCGGTCTGTTTCCGGTATTTGTTAATGACGATGTGGTCTGAGATGTGAGACTGGAATTGCACATGGGAAAATAACGTAGGCTATCTTTAGATGCGGATTTTGTTAAACTAATATGTTTGCGCTGTGGACCAACACTATACATTGACGGGGAAGGGGGTAGCAATAAAGATAACACCATTAAACAGTTACACAACATAACATAAATAATATCGATAGCAGCGTCCCTAGCAACCACCTTGGTAACAATGAAAACGTTATGGATGCAATTTCCTGAAGTAATCTTCGTAATAACTAGCAAATGACATCAAAACGCATTTTAATGGCCAAACTAACTTTAAAATAGGCATTTTACACCGAGAATAAAACGAAGTTCGGCCATGTTTTCTTTTCTGCAGGGAGAAATTTGAAGATCACGTGATGTCAAACAGAGCACATGAGAGGCTTCTCAATACTCAAATTTCCCCTCCTCGACTCCCCTCCTCGACTCCCCTCCTCGAGACTTAGACCCGCCCACAGGAGATGCGAGCGGAGGACCGAGGAGGGGAACCGAGGAGAGAGGAGGGGAAGCAGCAGACGTTTAAAGAAATGAGAACTCCTCTCCTCTGAGCGGTCATATTAAAGCGACGTCCGTTCATTATGACGTGGCAACAGCTGCATCAGCTGTCGAGTGTTTTGTCATATTTTATAATCTCTGTTAGATCAGCTGAACATTGTTCCCCCACATATTTTATTTGAATTCATTGAGAGTGCGGTATAATGAGACAATAACAGGCTACAGATGCGGACACACACACACAAATATATTTATATAAATATATACAATTTAAAGTATGAGAGCACTCTCATAATAACGTAACACAGTCAGAGACTGGATATACGCCCCCCCCCCCCCCCCCCCTCTCTCTCTGGTCGCTGAAATGGGGAATTGAAATTACGGGCCAAAAGTTGTATTTGCAAGTATTAAAAGTAAGGACATCAAACCAACTGAGACCCGTCTGTCCGCGGCATCTGCGCACTGTACAACACACACCTACACACTGTACAACACACACACCTACACACTGTACAACACACGCACCTACACACTGTACAACACACGCACCTACACACTGTACAACACACGCACCTACACACTGTACAACACACGCACCTACACACTGTACAACACACACCTACACACTGTACAACACACACCTACACACTGTACAACACACACCTACATACTGTACCACACACACCTACAGCTGCTAAAGCATAATCAGGCTACAGCCGTTGTGTATTTTATTATGTGAAGCACTAAATGGTTTTAGAAAAATATGGACTCTTTGTAGATATCTACTAAACTAAAGCAAATAAAGAGAGTAGGCCTGTTATACTGAGTGATATATATTTTACACACTGCTCTGCTTTCTGCAGGACCTCACAGCTGTTCTCACTGTAAACATCGCGTTGCGATGAGAGCAGGTTCTCAAATAATATCCAGGGGATGCATGCAGAGCTGTCATTGGCTGAGATAAGTCCGGCCGTGCGTCACGCCTCCACCGTTCCCGGAAATGCATCCGCGGAGGAGCCGTGGAGGAACCATCAGTGTATCCTCGGTTATAGCTCCTCCAGAGAGCCTCCTCGATGCTCGATCCTCGATGAGACGTCCTTCAAAATGGCGCGCTGAAATTCATTTCCGGGTCACTACCGGAGGACCGAGGAGTCGAGGAGTCGAGGAGGGGAAATTTGAGTATTGAGAAGCCTCTATGGTGTAGTGCAAATGATAGCTGGGGATTCTGGGTAGTGTAGTGTCCCCTAAACCTTCAGGGATGTACACAGTTGAATACTGGCAACTTCTTATTATGGGAAATACGAAAACGTCTTTTAAAACTACAACTCCCAGTAGAGACGTGCCATAGATAGAGAACATGTTGCGAAACAGAATAGCCAGCATGTGTAGTTCTGGGGACGGGGTGGGGGAGGGGGGGACGCAGTGGACCCGTTCAAATCCAGTTTTGAACAGTCTGCCGTGGTTCCATCCCATTTCAAGTGCTGTTCGAGGCTCGGTAACCCTCGGAGCACACTCTCCAATCACAGAGCTTGAGGACTATCACGGGGTTTGTCAAACAGAGCATATGGTGTAGTCCAAACGATAGCTGGGGATTCTGGGTAGTGTAGTATCTTCTGCCATCCTTTACTCCGAAAAAAGATTTGTTGGAAAAAGCCGACACAGGGGACTTGACATAACGTCAACATAGGCCGACCTGGGAGTGAGGATGTGTTGATGCAGCGCATGCACTGATCTGATGCTTCTTGACATGAGAGCAGTCACTATCTATTATACATTATTATTATATTCTATTTAGCCCAACAATATAGTTAATTTCAATCAATAGCTTGGGTCAAATGAACAACCCAGTGAATGGTTTATATTTAAGTGATATAGTTAATTTCAATCCCTAGCTTGGGTCAAATAAACAACCCAGTGTATGGTTTATATTTAACCCAGTGATATAGTTAATTTCAATCACTAGCTTGGGTCAAATAAACAACCCAGCACATGGGTTAAAATTATCCAGCCCAGCACATGGGTTAAGAGACCTTTATATATATACCCAGCGCGTGTTCTGTCCTATAGTGACTCAACAGCTGGGTTATGATTGGGTTATTTTTTAACCCAGTAGTTTTAAGAGTGCATGCTTCTTTCTTGACATGAGAGCAGTACCCCAGCGGAGTGAAGAAAATACATGAAACTCACGTCACTCCTCAGTTTAGACTGACTCGACCAACAACCAATCACATGAATCTCCCGCCCCTGACACACAAGCAGCGGTTTGATTGGCTAGAGCTTGTACTGGCATATGATTCGATTGACTGACGCCTCGCCTCGCGTCAAAAGTTGAACATTGCTCAACTTTTGCAGCGAGCCACGCCAGCTACGCTCCACGTCGCTTCCCACGATGCATTTCGGCTAAAAGTGACGTCACCCCCATTCAAAGTGAATGGGGAAGCGTCAACGCACGCCGCTGTGTGGACGGGCCGGGGATAAGGTGAGAAGTTCGGTCATCAGGGAGGGACTCGGAGTTGAGCCGCTCCTCCTTCGTGTCGAAAGGAGCCAGTTGAGGTGGTTCGGGCACCTAGTTAGGATGCCACCTGGGCGCCTCCCTACGGAGGTGTTCCAGGCACGTCCAGCTGGGAAGAGACCAAGGCAAGGCAAGGCAAGGCAAGGCAAGGCAAGGCAAGGCAAGGCAAGGCAAGGCAAGGCAAGGCAAGGCAAGGCAAGGCAAGGCAAGTTTATTTATAGAGCACTTTTCAATGCAAGGCAATTCAAAGTGCTTTACAAAAAAAAAAAAAAAAAATGAAAGACATTAAGCATTAAAAAAGAAAAAAAATACATGGATAAAAGTTACAGTGCAGTCTAAAATATAAATAGTTCAATTAAACATTACAAGAAAAAGTACATGGATAAAAGTTACAGTGCAGTTTAAGATATGAATAGTTCAATTAAAAGCAGCGACAAAAAGAAAAGTCTTCAGCCTGGATTTAAAAGTAGTCAGAGTTGCAGCGGACCTGCAGGTTTCTGGGAGTTTGTTCCAGATATTTGGAGCATAATAACTGAACGCTGCTTTACCATGTTTAGTTCTGTCTCTGGGGACAGAAAGCTGACCAGTCCCTGAAGACCTGAGAGATCTGGATGGTTCATAGTTTAGCAGGAGGTCAGTAATGTATTTTGGGCCTAAACCATTCAGTGCTTTATAAACCAGCAGCAGTATTTAGAAATCTATTCTTTGACACACAGGAAGCCAGTGTAAAGACTTCAGAACTGGAGTGATGTGATCCACTTTCTTAGTGTTAGTGAGGACTCGAGCAGCGGCGTTCTGAATCAGCTGCAGCTTTCTAATAGATGTTTTAGTGAGACCTGTGAAGACACCATTGCAGTAGTCGAGTCTACTGAAGATAAAGGCATGGACAAGTTTTTCCAAATCCTGCTGTGACATTAGTCTTTTAATCCTAGATATGTTCTTTAGGTGATAGTAGGCTGATTTAGTAACTGTTTTAATGTGACTGTTGAAGCTCAGGTCAGAGTCCATGACTACACCTAGATTTATGGCTCTATCTGTTGGTTTGAACATTGCAGACTGAAGCTCAGTGCTAACTTTTAAACGTTCTGCCTTGGCTCCAAAAACCATTACCTCAGTTTTATCTTTGTTTAATTGGAGAAAGTTCTGACACATCCAGTCATTGATTTGTTCAATGCACTTACTCAGTGTTTGAATTGGAGCATAGTCTCCTGGTGAAATTGTTACGTACATTTGTGTGTCATCTGCATAGCTATGGTAACTTATTTTGTTGTTCTTCATTATCTGAGCCAGTGGTAGCATGTAGATGTTAAAGAGAAGAGGCCCCAAGATGGAGCCTTGAGGAACCCCACATGTCATATTTGTCAACTCAGATGTGTATTTACCGATAGAAACAAAGTTGTTTCTGTCCTTTAAGTAGGATTTAAACCAATTTAGAACTGTTTCCGAAAGTTTTCCAGTCGGTCCAGTAATATGCTGTGGTCAACAGTGTCAAACGCAGCACTGAGATCTAATAATACTAACACTGAAGTTCTGCCACTGTCTGTGTTTAAGTGGATGTCGTTAAAGACCTTTACAAGAGCAGTCTCAGTGCTGTGGTTTGGACGAAAGCCTGACTGGAACACATCGAAACAACCATTTAAATGCAAGAAATTACTCAACTGTTGAAAAACAACTTTTTCAATGATCTTACCTAGAAATGGCAGGTTTGATATGGGCCTGTAATTGTTCATTACTGAAGCATCTAGATTATTCTTTTTTAAGAGCGGTTTAATGACTGCAGTTTTCAGGGCCTGTGGAAAAATACCTGAGTGAAGAGATTTGTTTACTATATGAAGTAGTTCTGAGGCCATGCAAGGCAAAACATCTTTGAAAAATCCTGTTGGAATAATATCAAGGCAGCAGGAGGAGGATTTCAGAAGTTGTATAATGTCCTCCAGGTTTTTATCATTAATCTGATGGAATTGTGTCATGATGTCTGAATTGATGTTAAGTGGACACAGAGACAACACATTTGCTGTTCCTGATGCAGAGGCACTGACTGCTTGTCTGATTTTCTGAATTTTGTCAGTGAAAAAGGAGGCAAAATCATTGCACGCCCTGGTGGATAGAAATTCAGAGGCTACTGACACTGGGGGGTTAGTTAGTCTGTCGACGGTAGCAAACAAGGCATGTGCGTTGTTTTTGTTTTTGGTAATGATGTCAGAGAAGAATGATTGTCGTGCGTTTTTCAATTCCAAATTATAAAGGCCAAGTCTCTTTTTATAAATGTCAAAGTGAACCTGGAGATTTGTTTTTCGCCACCTGCGTTCAGCTTTTCGACATTCTCTTTTTTCTGTTCTCACGGTCATGGCCTTTCTCCATGGAGATATTTTCTTCCCAGTCACTTCATTTACCTTAATTGGAGCAATGGCATCTATAACATTTTTAATTTTTGAATTAAAATGATCTACTAGCTTATTTACTGAGGTGTTAGCAGGGGCAAGTGTGGAAGAAAAATTCTGAGTACACATTTCCCTAGTATTTTCAGTTAAATATCGCTTTGTGGTTACCTCTTTTTGAACACTTGTGTGAACAGAAATAGAGCTCTCAAAGAAAACACAGGAATGGTCAGACAGTGCAACATCAGTCACCACAACCATAGAGATATTCAGACCCTTTGAGATAATTAAGTCCAGAGTGTGCCCCTTATTGTGCGTGGGCTCCGTCACATGCTGAGTCAGTCCATAGCTATCAAGAACACAAAACAGTTCTTTAGCCCCTCTGTCCTGGGGGTTGTCAACATGGATGTTAAAATCACCAACAATGACTAGACGGTCAAAGTCAATACTCACTATAGACAGCAGTTCAGTAAGGTCATCAGAAAAGCTTGCACAGTATTTGGGTGGCCTATAGATATTTAGGAACAGAGCTCGAGAGGAGCATTTCAGCTGAAGGACCAAGGGGTAGACCTAGGACTAGGTGGAGGGATTATATCTCTTTGCTGGCCTGGGAGCGCCTTGGGATCCCCCAGTCAGAGCTGGTTGATGTCGCCAGGGAAAAGAAAGTTTGGGGCTCTCTGCTGGAACTGCTACCCCCGAGACCCGACCGCGGATAAGCGGGAGAAGATGGATGGATTTTCATTTATTGTCATTTCCATTCAGTCAGTCTTTAAGTGCTATTCAAATGTTAATGTGCTACATATCCACACAAACAAACAAAGTGGGCAATCCAATGAATGTTAATCTAACTGGGTTTTGATAGATAACATATCTCTTTTTCTTCTCTCAATTATTTTATTTCTATTGTGCACTCTAATCAATATTAATCAAACTATTGTTCGTTTATACATTTTAAGAATGGCGTTTATCTTTTTTGAGAATGAGTTCTTATTTTATTTTATTTATTGGGGTCTACAACAGATGATACAAATGTCTGTCAGTAAATGTGTGGCGGGGGTGTTTGTGAAAAATAACGGGGACAGAGCTGGGCTGCAGTTGAATAATCCAAAGATCAGCTCCTAAATTCTAACCCTATCTCCTATTCCTTGACCTCTGAGTGAAACGTCACGGGGTTAAGGGATAGTGGATAGGAGAATTCAAAAGGACTTAGGAGAAGAGACTGCGGTGCTAGAGAATCCGAATGCACTTTCACTATCCAACGTGTTTATGATGCGCCAGCGGACGTCATGAATGTGCGTCTGCTGCTGTGGGGAAACCATGGAAACCACAGTTTTCTGTACAGCGGACTACAACATGGATGTTTAATAAGAACGAGGGACTACTGTGAACTCATCTAGAGACTCTGCACCGTGCTCTGATGCTGCTGCTTTGCTTTATGAACGTGGACAACAGAGAAACAGATTCTTCAGGACCAAAGTTGGAATTGAAATAAAAAAGGAAAGTGAAACTTATGCTCGTCACCCTCTCCCTCTGGTCCACATGAATACTAATGATCCCAAAGATTGTATGAACTATGAAAAGATCTTAAAATAAATACAGATGTATTTATTATAAACGTTAGTCCTTAACATCTATCACTGTGTATATCACCATTCAAACATCTTTTAAAAGTTGAACAAACCCCACACAGCTCAGTAAAGACTGTGATGTTGACTTTATTTGATCATTTCAGTGAAAACTAACGTTCATATTTCTCTCTTGATTATAATACTGATGAACATTCTAAACAAAGCACTTTGGCAACTTACCACCTATGTTTTAAAATGCTTAATAAGCACCGTAACTTTCATGATATCATTTCTCGGTCATAATCGGTTGTTTCCGTGAACGGCCGACTGTTGAGTGACGGCAAATGCTGCGGCTGCAAGGCATTGTGGGGCAGCATTTTCGCTTCTCCTGTCGGTTAGGGAGGTCCAGTGGTCTAGTGGTTCCTAAGCTAAAGGAGGTTATAAAGGAAGTTTGAAACCTTTCCTATCATTCTCATCATTCTAGAGAATTGGAACGGCACTTATCATGGCTGCCACTGAGGGACTTCCGGGTCATTTCACTCCTTTAGGAAGGTTCCTCAGCTAAATGGACTATTCGACTTCAGCCCTGCTGTCAGACGAACAGCTGTGCGGCGTCATCACAAACAGACGTCGCTTCACGTGACGCTCCGGAGGAAAGGACGTCCCATTGCTCTTAAAACTCATTTCCCTGCTTCTCGTGGTTTCCTTAGCCGCGTTCACACTGCGGTACTTTTCCCACAAAGGTTCATGCGAACTTAGTTCATGCGAACTCTTTAGTTCTCATGAACTAAGTACAGATCGCGTTCACACCAGAAAAAGTCCCTGGGGGAGGATTAGACAAATGAAGCCGCTGACGTCACTTCTTCTTCTTCTGCTTTGGGTTTACTGGCAGGCCGCAAAGAACTTCACGGCGTATACTGCCACCCCAAGTCCCCGGCCGGAAGTCCCCGGAGTTGGGGAATGGCTTCACTTCTTCTTCTTCTGCTTTGAAGAAGCCTTTTTGACTGAAGCCTTACGAGTAAATCGCCAGAACGCCGACACCTCCTCATCTCCACCGCTCCCATGTTTTATTTTGTGTTACCATAAGTTAGTCTCTCTGCGTTTCTGCGCTGGGCTAATGCTAATAATGCTAATGCGAGGATAATAAAATGTGGACATTATCCCGCTTATTACACATGGCCACATTCTCAACAAAGTAACGACATGACTCCCAATAATAATTTAAATGCTTTTATGGATTTAGAAAAAGATTTTATTGATTTATAAAATAGTTTTTTGTATTGATTTAAATTGACATGCATCCGCTAAGAAAAGTAGTCCGTTGTTACTGTTTGAACTAACGTAACAACGGCAGGAACTGCTTCTATAGTGTTTTTGAGGAGCTTTTTGATTACAGATTTGAAAACATCGTTGCTTGCTTTAAAAGTAGCACAATTCATGATGTCAAACCTTGAAAGATATCTAGATATCCCTGCCCTAATGCCAAAAGTAACTGGCAACTGAATATATGTCGCCGTAGCTATGATGTCTATGTCTGGACCGCTGCGTAAAAAGGAGGGTTTCTGACCCATTACTTCTCTTCTTACTTCTATAAGAATAAAACACGGAGGACGGAGATCTCTTTTTGTCCCCCTCTTCTCCCCGCTGCAGCCTAGCAGTTGATCTCAAAGCACGCTCCCCTCTCCTGCAGGGAGAAAAACTATGTTTATATACTTTATATAGGTTGATACAGTAGCCCCTTTTTTTAAATAGTTGTTATAGGTGTTGCCATTTGTTTTGTGTAGCGTGGTTCTACAAGCAAGTCAATGCATTCATTGGGTGGTATCAGAGAGTTACACGGGTCTGTAAATGCAATGAAAACAATTGGCCACAGCAAATAATAATAATGTAATTTTTACTTTTGAATACTTTAGTACAAAGGATGTCTTGAATAATTTAAGTGATATATGTGTACACATATAAATAATTAGTCAAAACAGCGCTACATTTGATTTAATTAAAAGGTATAATATGTGGTAAACTGAAGAGCCCTTTGGGAGCCGAAAGAGCCGGCTCTTCTTGGTGAGCCAAATGATCCGGCTCAGCAAGAAGAGCCGGAATTCCCATCACTAGAACAATGACTTCTTCTGCGAGGATTTATAAAAGCAGCTGGAATCCCTTAAATTGCTATTGGATACAAAAAGTTAGGAAACGCCCCTATAGGAAACGCCTCCTTGCTGCGGTCTGCAGCCAGACCCATCTCACCTTTGTGGGAAAAGTACCGCAGTGTGAACGCGGCTAATTGCATCTCTCCATGCTTCCCTGGTGGGAGGGACTAAACGCAGGGAAACGACGCAAGTGAGGGAAGCAAGGATTTCATTTAACCGACATGAGACCATGAGACGGTGCCAAGAGAGGCTTCTCAATACTCAAATTTCCCCTCCTCGACTCCTCGACTCCTCGGTCCTCCGGTAGTGACCCGGAAATGAATTTCAGCGCGCCATTTTGAAGGACGTCTCATTTCTCTAAATGCACACCGAGGACCGAGGATCGAGCATCGAGGAGGCTCTCTGGAGGAGCTATAACCGAGGATACACTGATGGTTCCTCCACGGCTCCTCCGCGGATGCATTTCCGGGAACGGTGGAGGCGTGACGCACGGCCGGACTTATCTCAGCCAATGACAGCTCTGCATGCATCCCCTGGATATTATTTGAGAACCTGCTCTCATCGCAACGCGATGTTTACAGTGAGAACAGCTGTGAGGTCCTGCAGAAAGCAGAGCAGTGTGTAAAATATATATCACTCAGTATAACAGGCCTACTCTCTTTATTTGCTTTAGTTTAGTAGATATCTACAAAGAGTCCATATTTTTCTAAAACCATTTAGTGCTTCACATAATAAAATACACAACGGCTGTAGCCTGATTATGCTTTAGCAGCTGTAGGTGTGTGTGGTACAGTATGTAGGTGTGTGTTGTACAGTGTGTAGGTGTGTGTTGTACAGTGTGTAGGTGTGTGTTGTACAGTGTGTAGGTGCGTGTGTTGTACAGTGTGTTGTACAGTGTGTAGGTGCGTGTGTTGTACAGTGTGTAGGTGCGTGTGTTGTACAGTGTGTAGGTGCGTGTGTTGTACAGTGCGCAGATGCCGCGGACAGACGGGTCTCAGTTGGTTTGATGTCCTTACTTTTAATACTTGCAAATACAACTTTTGGCCCGTAATTTCAATTCCCCATTTCAGCGACCAGAGAGAGAGGGGGGGGGGGGGGGGCGTATATCCAGTCTCTGACTGTGTTACGTTATTATGAGAGTGCTCTCATACTTTAAATTGTATATATTT